>NC_081354.1:69647184-69947184 GCF_030684315.1 Stegostoma tigrinum
ACACACACACCTGACAACACACCCACACACACACTCCTCGACACATACACCCTCACGCACACACACCTCAACACGCGCACGCACACACACATCTCGACAACACACACATCAACAACACACGCACTTACCTCGACACACACACACACAAACGCACATGCACTCACCTCAAAACACGCCGCGCACACACACACACACACACACTCACTCACCTCGACACACACACGCACACAGCCCTCGACACACATACACCCCTCGACATACACACGCACACACCCCTCGACACACACATACATACACACAGACACACACACACCTCGACACACACACACACAAAAACACACACTCACCTCGACACACACACACAAACGCACACACACACCTCGACACAGCCACACAGACACACAGACACAGACACACACACACACACACACACACACACACGCACACACACCTTGTCACGCACATACACACACACACACACACATACAACTTGACATACACACCCTCATATACACACAGACACATACACCTTGACACACACAAACACACACTCTCTCTCCTCTCCACAAAGACACACACACACATACACACACAGTCCTCTCCATACACAAACTCACACTGTCACTCCTCTCTACACAGGCACACACACACACACACACACACACACATACATACTTCGACAACACACACACACACACACACACACACACACACACACACACACACACACACACACACGCTCTCACCTCAAAACACACACACACCTTTGACAACACACACACACACACACACACACACACACGCTCTCACCTCAAAACACACACACACCTTTGACAACACACACACACACACTCTCACCTCATCTCACACACACACTTACATCAACACACACACTCACCAGCGAACACACACTCACCTCGACACACACACAAAGACACACACACACCCCTCGACACACACTCACCTTGACACACACACACACACACACACACACACACACACACTCACGTCAACACACACACACACACACCCCTCAACACACACACAACCCCTTGACACACATACACACACACACACCCCTCGACACACACACACTCCTCGACGCACACACATGTACACACACACTCACATTGACACACACACACACAAACACAAACCTTGACATATACACCCACACACACACACACACACACACACACACACACACACACACACACACCTCAACACGTGCATGCACACACACATCTCGACAACACACACATCAACAACACACACACTTACCTCGACACACACACACAAACGCACATGCACTCACCTCAAAACACGCCGCGCGCACACACACACACACACACACACTCACACACTCACCTCGACACACACACGCACACAGCCCTCGACACACACACACCCCTCGACACACACATACATACACACAGACACACACACACCTCGACACACACACACACAAAAACACACACTCACCTCGACACACACACACAAACGCACACACACACCTCGACACAGCCACACACACACACACACACACACACACACACACACACACCTTGACACGCACATGCACACACACACACATACACCTTGACATACACACCCTCATATACACACAGACACATACACCTTGACACACACAAACACACTCTCTCTCCTCTCCACAAAGACACACACACACATACACACACAGTCCTCTCCACACACAAACTCACACTCTCACTCCTCTCTACACAGGCACACACACACACACACACACACACACACACACACACACACGCTCTCACCTCAACACACACACACACCTTTGACAACACACACACACACACTCTCACCTCAACACACACACACACACTTACATCAACACACACACTCACCAACGAACACACACTCACCTCGACACACACACAAAGACACACACACACCCCTCGACACACACTCACCTTGACACACACACACACACACACACACACACACACACACACAGACACACACTCCCGTTTACACACACACACACACACACACACACACACACACACACACCCCTCAACACACACACAACCCCTTGACACACATACACACACACACACACCCCTCGACACACACACACCCCTCGACGCACACACATGTACACACACACTCACATTGACACACACACACACACACACACACACACACCTCGACAAACACACACATACATCCACACACACACCCCGGCACACACACACACACATCTTGACACGCACACACACACACATACACCTTGACATACACATCCTCATATACACACAGACACATACACATTGACACACACAAACACACACTCTCTCTCCTCTCTACACAGGCACACACACACACACACACACACACACACACACACACACACACACACACTTCAACAACATACACATGCTCTAACCTCAACACACACACACACACACACACGCTCACCTCAACACACACACACACACACACACTTACATCAACACACACACTCACCAACGAACGCACACGCACCTCGACACACACACAAAGACACACACACGCCCCTTGACACACACACAGATACACACTCACGTCAACACACACACACACACACACACACACACACACCTCAACACACACACACACACCCCTCGACACACACACACCCCTCAACGCACACACATGTACATACACACACACTCACATTGACACACACACACAAACACACAGCTTGACATATACACCCACCCACCCCCACCCACACACACACACACACACACACACACACACACACACACCCCTCGACAACACACACACACCTGACAACACACCCACACACACACTCCTCGACACATACACCCTCACGCACACACATGCACACACACCTCAACACGCGCACGCACACACACATCTCGACAACACACACATCAACAACACACGCACTTACCTCGACACCCACACACACAAACGCACATGCACTCACCTCAAAACACGCCGCGCACACACACACACACACACACACACACACACACACACACACTCACGCACTCACCTCGACACACACACGCACACAGCCCTCGACACACACACACCCCTCGACATACACACGCACACACCCCTCGACACACACATACATACACACAGACACACACACACCTCGACACACACACACACACAAACACACACTCACCTCGACACACACACAGAAACGCACACACACACCTCGACACAGCCACACAGACACACAGACACACACACACACACACACACACACACACACCTTGACACGCACATACACACACACACATACAACTTGACATACACACCCTCATATACACACAGACACATACACCTTGACACACACAAACACACACTCTCTCTCCTCTCCACAAAGACACACACACACATACACACACAGTCCTCTCCATACACAAACTCACACTGTCACTCCTCTCTACACAGGCACACACACACACACACACACACACACACACACACACACACATACATACTTCGACAACACACACACACACACACACACGCTCTCACCTCAAAACACACACACACCTTTGACAACACACACACACACTCTCACCTCATCTCACACACACACTTACATCAACACACACACTCACCAGCGAACACACACTCACCTCGACACACACACAAAGATACACACACACCCCTCGACACACACTCACCTTGATACACACACACAAACACACACACTCAGACACACACTCACGTCAACACACACACACACACACACACAACCCCTTGACACACATACACACACACACACCCCTCGACACACACACACCCCTCGACGCACACACATGTACACACACACTCACATTGACACACACACACACAAACACAAACCTTGACATATACACCCACACACACACACACACACACACACACACACCTCAACACGTGCATGCACACACACATCTCGACAACACACCCATCAACAACACACACACTTACCTCGACACACACACACAAACGCACATGCACTCACCTCAAAACACGCCGCGCGCACACACACACACACACACACACACACACACACACACACACACACACTCACACACTCACCTCGACACACACACGCACACAGCCCTCGACACACACACACCCCTCGACATACACATACATACACACAGACACACACACACCTCGACACACACACACACAAAAACCCACACTCACCTCGACACACACACACAAACGCACACACACACCTCGACACAGCCACACACACACACACACACACACACACACACACCTTGACACGCACATGCACACACACACACATACACCTTGACATACACACCCTCATATACACACAGACACATACACCTTGACACACACAAACACACACTCTCTCTCCTCTCCACAAAGACACACACACACACACACACACACACACAGTCCTCTCCACACACAAACTCACACTCTCACTCCTCTCTACACAGGCACACACACACACACACACACACACACACACACACACACACACATACTTCGACAACACACACACACACACACACACATACACCTTGACATACACACCCTCATATACACACAGACACATACACCTTGACACACACAAACTCACACTCTCACTCCTCTCTACACAGGCACACACACACACACACACACACACACACACACACGCTCTCACCTCAACACACACACACACCTTTGACAACACACACACACACACTCTCACCTCAACACACACACACTTACATCAACACACACACTCACCAACGAACACACACTCACCTCGACACACACACAAAGACACACACACACCCCTCGACACACACTCACCTTGACACACACACACACACACAGACACACACTCACGTTTACACACACACACACACACACACCCCTCAACACACACACAACCCCTTGACACACATACACACACACACACTCCTCGACACACACACACCCCTCGACGCACACACATGTACACACACACTCACATTGACACACACACACACAAACACAAACCTTGACATATACACACACACACACCTCAACACGTGCATGCACACACACATCTCGACAACACACACATCAACAACACACACACTTACCTCGACACACACACACAAACGCACATGCACTCACCTCAAAACACGCACACACACTCACACACTCACCTCGACACACACACAGCCCTCGACACACACACACACACACACACACCCCTTGACACACACACACACACACACACACACCTTGACACAGCCACACAGACACACACACTCACCTTGAAGCACACACACTCACTTCGATACACACACACCTCAACAACACACACACACAAACCTCAACAACACACACACACACACACACAGAGTCACACACACACACACACACCCACACCTCGACAAACACGCACAGACATCCGCACACACACACCCCGACACACACCCACACACACTCACACCCCGACACACACACACACACACACACACACACACACACACACACACCTTGACACGCACACACACACACACACACACACACACACACACATACACCTTGACATACACAGGCACATACACCTTGACACACACAAACACACTCTCTCTCTCCTCTCCACACACACACACGCACATACACACACACACACACACACACACACACACACACACACACACACACACACACACACAGACACGCACACACATTCTTCGACAACACACACACACACTTCGCCAACACACACGCACACACACGGTCTCTCCTCAACACACACACACACACACACCCCACGACACACACACACACACACACACACACCCCACGACACACACACACACACCCCCCTCGACACACACATACATACACACAGACACACACACACACTCACCTCGACTCACATACACACACAAATGCACACACACATAAACGCACACACACACCTCGACACAGCCACACAGATACGCAGACACACACACACACGCACACCCACACACACACTCACCTTGAAGCACACACACTCACCTCGATACACAGACACAGTCAGCAGCAATCAGTGCACGAGATGGACATTCTGCTATCCAGCACAGTGACATATCAATCTCACATTCCAGCATGCGCCAGCTGCCTGCCCCACAAACATACTGTAGGAATTTTCAGCCAAACAACCATGTTTCAAAGTATGTGGGTGTCGTCCTACATTGAGGCAAAACAACTGCTGTTCGGTAAGGAGCCCTTATACCGTCATTCAAGGGCAGATTGTACACTCAGTCCAGAACATTGAAAAGATACATTCGCAATTTTGGGGGCTGAACTGCTGGTTTGCCAAACTCTGCCTATTTTGAATGTTATTTGTAAATTGTTCCCTAAGTGCCAATAACATTGTTTACCAAGCTGCTGACAATATCTGACTGCATTTACTCATCTGAGCTGACCGAAGATGAGATTCGGTTATTGAGTTGACAGAATGCTGTGAAATATGTCAATTATATGACTTACCAAAGCCACAGTATTTTCAAATGATGTTTTTCAGTAGCTTTCAAAAGGCCATATGACAGGAACAATTTTCTCACATCATCTATTTCCTGTACAACAGGGGACGTGTTAGAAAAGGAAATGTGTGCAGTGTGCATTCTGAGATTTCTTAAAACCAGGAAGCTCTGACTGAAGTTTCATTCAGTTGCTTCCTAGAGGGTGTTCTCCGTTTCAGCTTCCTGGTGATGATGCTGAAGTGAACAACCACTCACCTTCTGCATCTCAGGGCTCTCTTTATTCTTGTTAAACCACTGATGCTTGGGGACAATTTCAAATTTCCGTTCCATGTTTTCATTCTTTTCATCATCACTGCGGCTTTGTGTCTCAGTACTCATGTCGACAGCTGTGTGGCTGTAAATACAAATGTGACAGTGAATCCATGGGAGACTTGTCCTTGTTGCTCAGGTCAAACTGTATCTTTCCTGCAATTACACTGTTGACTCTCTTCAGGCTTCTATCACACTTGCAATGATGAGACTGCCTTAATTTAATTCACGATTACAATCTTGACTATGATGCATTATCCCTATCTCAATCACTCATTGTCCGTTACTGATACATTCACCTCGGCTGTCCCTCCTTTGTGGCCAATTTCATTATGTCACACTTTCATGACTCCATCTCCCTCAGGCCCAATACAGTCCACATGTCTTCTACAATGGCTTTTCCTTACCCACTCAAGATCATAAGAAATAGGAGACAGGAATGGGCGATGCGGCCCATTGAGCCTGCTCCACAATTCCATAGGACCAGAGCTGATCTGTTTGTGGCATTAGCTCCATGCTGCAGCCTGCTCAGTAACCTTTGACTCCCTTGCATATCGAAAATCTGTATCAACTGAGCCTTGAATATATTCATAGACTCTACTGCGCTCCGTGGAACAGAATTCAAAATAGCGGTCTGAGAGAAGAAATTCAAACCCATCCAGGTCATAAAAAGGAGCAACTTTGTTGTTAAATTGCACCCTGCTCTCCACCCCACCATCATTCTAGATTTTAGACACACTTCCCTCAGAGGGTTGTGAATCTGTGGAACTCACTGCCTCAGACTGCAGAGGAGGCAGAATCGATCAACAGGCTCAAAAAAGAAACTGATATGTTTCTGGTGATATCGGGATAAAAAGGGAGCAGTCAGGAAAGTGTACATGAGAATCAAAAACAGATATTGCGGGAAAAGCTCAGCAAGTCTGGCAGGATCTGTGGAGAGAAATCAGAGTTAATGTTTCGGGTCGAGTGACCCTTCCTCAGTACAGCGTCTGCAGTTCTTTCGGTTTTTATAAAGTGGAGTTGAGACCAGAATAAGATCAGCCATGTTCATGTTAAATGGCAGAGTGGGCTCAAAGTGCTGGATTGCCTGCTCCTGCTCCTAATTCCCATGTTTCTATTCCCCCACAATAGGAAATAGAACATAAAACATAGAACAAAGAACAGTACAGCACAGACCAGGCCCTTCAGCCCACGATGTTGTGCCGACCATTGATCCTCATGTATGCACCCTCAAATTTCTGTGACCATATGCATGTCCAGCAGTCTCTTAAATGACCCCAATGACCTTGCTTCCACAACTGAAATGTTCTCCCCGCACCTGCCCTGTCAAGTCCTCTCAGGATCTTGTATCGATGAATAAAATCAAATCTTGTTTGAAACTCAAAGGGGTATAAGTCCATGTTGCTCAATCCTTCCTCACAAGACAGCCCCTTTGTCCTAGAATCAGCCTTGTGAACCATCCCTGAACTGTTTGATACACAAGTGTATCACTCCTTTATGTAAGGAGACCAAATTTTATCGAATATCTTTTGGAATTTCAAGTGCACTACATCTATTGGTTTCCCATTATCCATCCAGCTTGGTATATTCTCAACAAAAAACTATAACCCTAATTTTCAGGCCCAACTTTCCTTCTTAAAACTGTTGGCTCTGCCTGACTATAATACGAAGCTATCACCCAGAATATCATTGTCGAAATCCACAGGATGCTCACTTATTTCTCATCTCCTTGCTCATTTTTAGTAGCATTACTGTGAGAATAGGGGCTATAGAAGTCCTTTAGAAAGGGAAATCTAATGTCCTTACTTGGTCTGACTTACATGTGACTCCAGACCCACAAAAATGTGTTGACTCTTATCTGCCTCTGGCTGATTGGGGATGGGCAATAAATGCTGGCTTAGCCAGCAATGCTCATGACACGGGAGTGAATCTTTAAAAAATCTCTACATATATCAAAAATGCTCACCTTTACGCCAATGCTTAACTGGAGCTGAACGCCAACTAGTCCATCATCATGGTTGCGTATTTCCACCCCTAAAATACAGTCTGCTTCAGTTCTAGCACAATCATACAACCACTGGAACGCAATCCATCATTTTGTTTAAGCTTGGCCTCCAGTAATCTCCTTAATCTCCCAAATTGCATCCAAACTCCAACTCCTACAGATATCCAGTGTTAGAATCTGAACCCTGTACTAGCATTGTCATTTCAGAATCTGTGGATGCGAATTCATGCATCCAGCTACAATTTTGGAGACCATGTCCTACTCTCACTGAATGTGCCCTGGGTCCCTCATTGTTCTAAGCCTCTGGTAAAAGCATTACTGGCCACAGACACTGCTCCTGGTAGCACTGTTGGACAACAGAGAGGACCTGGTATCTGAATTGTGGGCCGCTCTCGGGACAGGATTTCAAGTCTTGGGATCTCTATTCCTGGGGTCGGCACAATGCCCGTCAGTTTAGTGCCTCATAGGCAGTCAGTCCCAATGGGCCTTCTACAATGCAGGTGGTTCCCTTTGGCTCATTGCTGTATTGGCCATATCAGTTGTAACAGGGGAATTGCAGCATTAGAGTAATGAATTTTTAGACAGAGTGTTGGTGAAGTCACAGCTGGAGGGTGGTTCACAGTTTTGAGTTGTTTGCTGAAAGGAAAATATATTTTCACTCACAGGAGTGCAACAAATTGCAGGATTTTACCGGCCCTCTGAAGAATTGCTCGGAGGTATGAGGGTTGGAAATTGACACTTCCTCATCACCATAAACTATTTCCAAAGGCAAAAACCCCACTGATCAGACAGGCAGCCAATTATTTCAAGTACTTGCAGTTTAGAGTCTGCCCCCTGCTTTGTAGGAGATTACCATTGATATTTAGGCAGTCTCCTAATGATTTCCTCGAGGGGACTTTCAAGATGTTCAAAGGCTGGTGCAGGAGCATCTTACCAACAGTGACAGCCCCTGTAATTCTAGCGCTACAGTTGGAGGTTTTGACCCTCGCTGAGGACACAGCCCATGAAGAAAGTGTCTTCCCAGCACTTTGATGGCATTTCAACGTGAAAGTACTCTCCGCCTTCTCGCAGCCTCAACTACGGCCACATCCGCCAATGGTGTTATAGATGCTGCTAAAATAATTGCCCATTGTTGGGATCAGCAGTTCAGAGACGCAAGCCATCATCCTCAATGGTTGCGTCCAGGATCCAGATTTCCTAACCACGTGACTACGCTGTGAAGCTTCTTAGAAATGGGTATGCTTCAATGAGGTCACATTTCACTCTTCCAACATCCAGAGGGAGACTTGGACAAACTTACATAATCCTTTATTATGGTTTAATATTCTCAACCCAAGAATGGCTTTGAGGGGATGTTCCCACTGCCTGGGTAATCTAAAACATGATTTACTTTGGTAGGAAAAGATATCGGTGATTTAGGACCAAGATGAGGAGAAATTTATTCAAAGAATTGTGAATTTTTGTAATTTTCTATCAAAGAATGTTGTCGGTGTTTTGCTATTGAGAGCATTAAAAAATAGACTCAACAGATTTTTGAGTACTATATAATTCAGGAATACGACAAAATGTAGGATTGAGGAATTGAGGTAGAGAATCAGCCTTGATCTGTTTTTGAATATAAGTAGAAACTCAAAAGCCATATGGCATATTCCAGCTGCTATTTCTTAGCCTTCCATGTTCTTATCCTTACACTTCTAATTGTGATGATACATTTAATGGAGAATGTGAGACTGAGGCACTCCCTTTACTTTACAATGCATTTTTTATACAGTTTTATAGATGGATCATGAGTTACTGTGTTATTGGCAATAAATGCTGCCCATTGTAGAGTTGAAAACTTGTTTATCATTTTTAATTAACATCACAGTTGTCAACTTGTCAAGAAATACTGATCAGAGATAATGGGAACTGCAGATGCTGGAGAATCCAAGATAACAAGGTTTCTGATGAGAGGTCTAGGCCCGAAACGTGAGCTTTTATGCTCCTAAAATGCTGCTTGGCCTGCTGTGTTCAGAAAATTTAATTTTGTTTTCAAATTGGCTCTACCAACACCTAAGAAATTTCTGATATTGATTTTTATCAGTAATTATCTGAGGTATAGATCAGGAACTTCCTCCCACATATGCTCCAGGATCTGCCACTGTCAGCTGTCGGAGATGATGTTTTTCAGAACTATGACTTATTTTGGTAGCGTCTCATTTCCTGCTGCACTTCAATTGTCAGCCTTTAACTTTTTTTTCTGGAGGCAATACCTTGCATTGGATCTGTGTTTTAAAATGCTTTGATAGCTAAGTCAAAGTTAAGAGTTTCTTGAGTGGAGATGTCACCCTCACCTACCTTTACTTCATATCGAAGATTCAGTCTAAGTGCAGTGGAATCTGCATATTGTAAGGTACAATGTTCTTTGATTCCCTATCAATTCTTGTTAGGAACATGTATTTTCCAAATCGCAATATGCCTTGGATTGATTATTGGTGGTGCCAAAAACACCACCAGGTACATTCCAAGCCACAAAAAGCTAACCAATAGCAGCAAAAAAGGCAAACAACTCAAATTTGACCTGAACTTTCGTACAGAACCACCTAATCCCACCTCCATAACAGAAACCCTCAGTGCAAGGGGATCAGTTTCTCCTATGTTCATCTATCCAGTTCACTCATGATATTGAATACCTCAAATCTCCCAGCAGTCTTCTTCTCTCCAAGGAGAACAGTCCCATCTTCTTCTATCTATCCTCATCACTGACGTTTCTCAGTCCTGAAACCATTCTTGTAAATTGCTTCAGCACTCTTTCCTATAACGTGGCGCCCAGAACGGCACATAATAGTCCAGCTGAGAGCTACCAAGTGTTTTGTACAAATTCAACATCATCTCCTTGCTCTTATTTCCCTATCAATAAAGTATTTCTTGTGACATCCCTTTCATAACAAATATTCCAAAATAAAATAGAACATGTATTTCTTTAAAGAAAATCTAAGGGAATGTGAGCACCAAGTGGAGAACAGAATTGGAGTTTACACATTTCTTCTGAATGATGAATCTTTCTTCCCACCCGTCACACTGATCAAGCACTGTAAGGGTTTAGGGTTTATAATTTTAAAGAAATTTCTTGCATTAAAAGTTATGCATTTAGGTTAACTTGAAACACTTTTGTACTTGATAATTCATATGTTTTTAGTCCTAAAAAAATACTTGTGGTTTCATCTGAATTTCTCAGTGTTCATCTCTAAAATGTTGACTAACCACATCCAGAGTGGATGGTTGACATGCCAGCTGTTATCTGCAATCCTACCTCTATGTCAATGAAATGTATGTATCCCTTGAACTTTGTAATTTTACAGTTCTACAGTCTTAGGAGATCCAACATGAGATCAGCTACACCAGCTCGGTTTTATTCAAGCATTGCAGGAAGGAAATCCATCAGAGGTCAACACAGATGTACAGTACAGTTGCCACCGCCACTTTCCAGTACTACAACGAGACCTGCATTGTGCATCAACAACACATACGAGCCGAGAGAAAATCCATCAAAAACGTCTCCGCTGCAACCTGCAGATTTATTATGAGGACTGTCTAACAAATGCAACTTCCTTTTCAAAGCAGCTCCACAAATGTTCAGGCCAAACCCCTGTGAAAATTAACCTTGAAAACTGTTCCGATGGTGGAAAAAGGCCTCCTTTTTTCGCAACATTTTAATGTTTAGTCTATAAGAGGAGGATAAAGAAAATACTTCAAAGACATTCTGAAGCTGTCTTTGAGAGGCAGAAGCAGCACTGACATTAATGGGAGGGCGTTTGCTTCTAATTGTCCAGAATGGTGACAATTTGCCCATCAAGCTGCACCATGTTTAACGTCCAAATGCCTATGATGAGACCAAGTGGCAGAGAGAAGGTAAGACAAGGGGGGAGCACTCTGTATCTGACTACCTTGTGGCGCACCCTGTTTCATGTGCTCAAAAATCCAGGGCTTGAGCATCGAACAATTTAATCAGAGAATAAACGCACAATCCTGAGTACTGATTCAGAAAAAAAAAAGGCACGGCCTTACATAAACCAGATTCAGATATGCACGTGAAGAAAACTCACAGATGCTCAGATCTCCATAAAGTTACCGGCAACAAGTGCACTGTACAGATTAACTATGTTGATTCTGCTTACTTTGTTTCAGACAAAGAGTTGGCTGTGTACCCAAAGCCCATCCCATTAAAACTAAAATGTGCGTTTTTGCACATTTAATTGATGTTCGCTATGTCCTTTTTTTGTCCTGAGGCTTGAGGTAGGCAACAATGAACATAAATTTGGCAGCAATATAACATGCATAACAAAGAATATTGACTCAACACTGAGTCACTCGTAACTGAATAAGCCGACACAATGTCTCTGGCAGACATCAGTTATTAACGTTTTCTTTTGCAAGACGCATCAAATACCACAATCTTCAGAGGTTAGAATAAGCAGATATGGTACTTGAATTCAGAACTTTTTCTACGATCTCTAAAGACTCATTAGACTCCCCACGCTCGGTATTTAGTTTCAGACCATATTGATAAATTATCTTTCTTCAGTAATCATGCAGGATAATGATCTGAGGGATAACTAGCACCACGCTATGTTGTCTCTCAGTAACCGGTACACTGTTAAATGCACTGTAAAATGTCTCACAGTAAAGACAGGACAGTTCTAGCAATTCACTTTGTTACCAGAGTCCTCACACATCTGAAGTGCAGAATAGAGTTTTATGAATACTTAAAAAAGACATTGGGAGTTGTGGTGCAAAGCAAGGGTTATAGGATTGGTTACTGATTATATACCTCATCTGGTTTGCTGCCCTCAGACTTACAAGTAAAGCATACAGAGCACATGCTGGAACCTCTTACACAACTGCATTCTGATGAAGGGTCACTGGACCTGAAACGTTAAGTTGGATTTCTCTCCACAGATACTGCCAGATCTGCGGAGATTTTCCAGCAACTTTTTTGCCTCCTATGCACACATTCCTTCTTCTTCGCCACCTCAAATGCAAACTTTGCCAAGTTGCATATGCTTAATGCTCAGTTTGCTGAGTAGTCCACAACCAGCAACAACTGTCAATGTGATTGGTGAAGAGGCAAATATCAGGGTGAAGAGATATAAAATAGGCAGAGAGGAAGGAGAAGGGAAGGTTACACAGATATAGAGGAATGAAGACGAGCACTTACTCTTTCCGTCCCAGCTGAAACAAAAGACTGCAAGACTTACTTTGTACACAAAGTTCTGTTTAATTTAAACAGGAAGCGCTCGAATTTAAATATTACTGACCTTTCTTCTGGGAAAATCCCTGTTAAGATTCCTGGCCAAAACCTAAACTCTTTCTTCACTGTGCAATATGCAAGAACTTGGCTGAAGTGCTTTAGCACTTTTGCTAAATTATTAAAATGAACAATGCTGGGATTTTAAGATCATTTACATGGAACTGCTGAGCTGTGCATGACCCAAGGTAGTTTCTCTGCAATTTCGGGTGGTTGCACAAACAAGCCACAGCCCTACTTGGAGAGAGAGGGAAGTGATCAGAGTGAGGGGAGGGCCGTGTTGAAGGATGATCGAGGAAAGTGAAAGGAGAACAGGAAGGGGGCAATTTGGGAATGATAATGGTTGTATGGCAATGCAGTGAAACCAGGAGGAATCCTCCTGCAAGCCCCAGTTCCAGTAAATTCTTATTTTTGAAGCTTGATAAGCCCTGACTTGTCTATGTATGGATCACGTGTCTATGAATACATCAGCCTAAAAGGGAAAGCCTTCTTCTCCACCTCCCCCAATTTTCAAAGGAAGCCTCCAACATGGGGTCCCTGTTAGGGCCTAGTGGTTGTTTAAGGTGCAGCTAGGGGTGCCTTTTCTCTGTTTTATCAAAGTTCTAACGTGTATTGAGCACGAATAGCCAGCATCTTAG
Source organism: Stegostoma tigrinum (assembly GCF_030684315.1). Classification (NCBI taxonomy): domain Eukaryota; kingdom Metazoa; phylum Chordata; class Chondrichthyes; order Orectolobiformes; family Stegostomatidae; genus Stegostoma; species Stegostoma tigrinum. The sequence goes on from NC_081354.1 coordinate 69,661,918, forward strand.
ATATATGGATGCCTATTTTGGACCTGACAATGACATCTGCATTGCTTTTGAATTTCTAAGCTATTTCTATACTAGTATTTTCACAGAAAATATGTTGCTTTGACTACTCTGATGCAGATTTGGCTGTAACTACGATGAGTTGGTTGCAGTATGTCAACAATACAGAGAAATTACAAAACAGGAACAGGTCATGTCACACAATCCCTATTTTGACTTAGTTTCTGCCTTAGCCGGTAACCTGAATTTCTACCCATACGACAACATAAAAAGGCTGCTCCAGATTCTTTTTCAGTTTCCTATTCTTCTGTCTCAGTTGTTGTCACAAACATTTGGAAAATAAGTTTCTTGATCAACTTGTCAAAAGAGGTAATAATATAAATGTCGAGCTGGATGAACACAGCAGGCCAAGCAGCATCTTAGGACCACAAAAGCTGACGTTTCAGGCCTAGACCCTTTATCAGAAAAGCTTTTCTAATGAAGGGTCTTGGCCCGAAACGTCAACTTTCCTGCTCCGAAGATGCTGCTTGGCCTGCTGTGTTCATCCAGCTCCACACTTTGTTATCTCGGGTTCTCCAGCATCTACAGTACCCATTATCTCATCTTTAATATAAATGTCACAAACTATCAGAACAGCTAAAGCAGCTGGGTACATTCTTGAATGGAACGTAACTGTCAATAAAAATACAGGGTGCACAGAGTGAGGATTGAAATATATAAAGAGATCTTTTTGGGAAAATTTTAAAATTTCACAACACCAGAAATTGAAAGCAGTGATATTATCATATGCATACAAAACATATTGATAACTGATTTATTCCTACTATTTGAATAATGTTTACACATAATGGATCTATGCCTCCATTTATATGTGGGAGAGAAAAAATTGACATGATTGTGTTGAGCAGTTGTCATGTTACATTGGCAACAGTGATCATAACCAATAGCAATCGTTACAATGTGCAAGAAAAAAAACAAGCAAAATTTAACGTGGTGAACAACATTCTTTTACAGCAAAGTTGCAAAGGTACAAAGGATCAGCTTTAGGTGTGCTTTCAGAGTAGTTACACCTCTGGTAAGATCAAACTCGTCAATCACAGCATCAACCAATCAAGTTAAATTAAACCAAGAATGGTTTTGATAAGAATCTGGACAAAATTTAAATCTGTGTGGAACATAGGAGATTGCTGGTTTAGGGTGAGAAGTATAATCATGGACATTAAACATCTTCAGTAAAGGTTTTCATACCTAAAGTTCCAAAGGATCAGTACATGATGTAATGGATATTTTGAATTGTCAAATGTCAATGAATGCCTTTGAAAGAAGAGGAAATGGAGAAATTCAGAATCTCCCAAAATCCTAGTACCAGCTCATCAACCCCTGTGCATGTAGACCCCAGTAGTGAAAGAATACAGAGGTCAGTGCCTCTGCAAGTGCTATAGTTTGAAATGGAGATTTTAATTTCGCAGAAATTAATAATAAATGCAGAACATCTCTTCAACAGAGTTAGTCCCTACATCTCAATGTCTATATTAACATTTACCAGTGATAAGAACTGACTGATTAGCCATTGTTTGTGAAAGAGAGAAATACCAAAGCTTTCAGTTGTTGGTAGAATGAACTAAAAATATACTTAGAGCCAATTAGGAAACTTCCCCATTAGTTGGATATGTCAACATTTAGAGATAAAACTCAAAACATGAGTACACCTTGCAGATAAATCAATGAGAATTTATTGATTTTTTTATTGATGAATGCTTCAGTAGAAATACGTGGCTTTCTTGGCTCTAAATGATTAGGTTCATTTAAAACAAATAAATCTGTAACAATGCAGGCAAACTGCCATTCTGACAATAACGCACTAGCAAAGTATCTCATAATTAAGGAAATAAAGCCTCTTTTGTCTGGGTTGTGCATCCAGTTTTCTTTATACTGTTCTTTTGTTGTGGTTTGCTGGGCCATTTCAAAGTCAACCACATTGCCCTGGAAATTGACATAATGGGTTAGGCTCGGTAGGAGCAATGGGTTTCCTTTCCCGAAAGCTCAGTAATAAACTGGGTAGGTTTATTACAAAAACTCAGTCAGCATTACTGCTGTTGGGGTTTCATTTCCAGCTTTCTAAAATTATTTGAATTTAAACTCCCCAGCCACTTGAGTGGAATTTGAACTGATGCATTCGGTGAACATTTTGTGAACTAGATTATCAGTCCAGTAACATCACAACAATTGTACAACACCCAAGGCAGTATAGGCATAGAGTCACACAGCATGGAATGAGGCCCTTCAGCCCAACTCATCCACGCTGAATAGGTTGCCTAAATTGAACTAGTCCCTTTTGCCTACATTTGGCCTCTCTCCCTTGAAACCTTTCTTACCCATGTACCTATGCAAATATCTTTTAAAAGTTGTAATTGTAACTGTATCTACGTCTTCCTCTGGCAGTTCATTCCATATACCGCACCTCCCTCTGTGTGAAAATGTTGCCGTTCAGATCCCTTTTAAATCTTTCCCCACTCATCTTAAACTTCTGCCCTCTAGATCTGAAATCCCCCACCCTCGTAAAAGACCTTGGTTATTCACCTTATCAATGCCCTTCATAAATTTATAAACCTCTCTAAGACCACTAAACACGTCGATAATAAAATGTGAGTCTGGATGAACACAGCAGGCCCAGCAGCATCTCAGGAAGACAAAAGCTGACGTTTTCAGGCATAGACCCTTCATCAGACCCCTCTCTGATGAAGGGTCTAGGCCCAAAACGTCAGCTTTTGTGCTCCTGAGATGCTGCTTGGCCTGCTGTGTTCATCCAGCCTCACATTTTATTATCTTGGATTCTCCAGCATCTGCAGATCCCATTATCACTAAACATGTCGAATTGTGTCGTTCAACACTGATGACTTAAATTTATCATTAATTAGTACTAAAAGCCAACACTTTTTTTTCAAAGGCCATTAAAAAAACCATTACATTAAACTGTCTCTAAAGAAGAATTGGTTAAAAAATGTGAAGATTGATTATTCTGTATGTCAAACAGCATTACTATTTCCTGCCTCCGTTCTTCATTAATGCTCACAAACATACAATGGTGTTCTCTATAATCAGCTTTGTTGTATATGACCTGCCTTTTGCTCTGCACTGTACCATTAAGATTGCCCTGCGTCAACCCATAAGTACATCTTAACAAAACACTCTACTTCTCCCCTAAGTGATAAATTCTGGCCAATTACATAGCCATGAACCAAATCAGCTTCGAGCAGTGGTCTCCAATCCTTTTAAGCACAAGATCATGTTTTGAATTTAAGTGCAAGTCAGGATATACCCCTAAAAAAATGAATATCCAGTTTATTATTATGGTCATATAAATCTGAAATCAATTACATATAATTATTTACTTTTATCTTCTACTCACCAAGTTTCAGTGTGACACCTGTAACTGACATAGCCAGTGCCTTGATTCTGTGTTATAATTTGAGACAACTGGTTGTACACAATTATCAGTGAGGCCTGCACTTGGCCTTCATTGTCTTCCTTTGGGAAAACGCTGTCTCACAGAGGTATGTGGAAGCAAAGTAAGCCTTAACTTTAAAAGCCAAGGACTGCATGACTGGTTAGTTTTCTCTTTCTATGGGTCCCCAAAAATCACTGTCCCTTGATCTCACTTTTAGCTCAATATAATTCTGCACAGTCATTATCATACAACTGCTTTGTGAATCAAATACCTGACGGAATTTGGTAGACCCCTCTGCAAATGTATACCTAAAGCCATGGATTTGAGACAAAATGGCGATTAGTTCCATCACATGATCTCAATGAAACATCGAATTCTTAACGGGCTTGACAGGGTAAATGCTGAGACGATGTTTCCCTTCATGGGAGAGTCTAGGACCAGATGGCATTATCTCGAAATAACATGGTGCCAATTTAAGACTGAGATGAGGAGGATTCTTACTTTCTCTCAGACGGTTGTGAGGCTTTGGAACTCCTTGCCACAGAAAGTTGTGTGGGCGGTCCGTGTGTGAAGCTGACATAGATAGACTTTTGTTCAGTAGAGAAATCAACGGTTACATGGAAAGGGCAGGAAAGTTGTTGTTAGGAGTATCTGATCAGCCATGATCCTACTGAATGGCAGAGCAGGCTCAAGGAGCTGAATGTCCTTCTCCTGTTCCTATTTCTTATGGTCTCATCTAATTCCAAAATTGCCTGTTGAATTCCTCTGCTAGGTTCCTCAGGCACTCACACAAGTTTTCTAAGTAGAACCATTTTTCTTTCCCTTCGGTTTTTTTGCTCATATTCTCTCCAGTCTTGGGAAGTGCTGCAGAATGCAGTTTCAATTTAAATGCATTCAAAGCACTGATCATTAGTGAAATCTCAGTCCTTTCCCTGCAGAGCACATTATGTCTGCAAGGAAGCCAAAGTTGAATAAACACACATTGTTTATCCATTCAGCGAATACTTCTTTCCTAAATTTAAGATAAATTACAGTTTCAGGCATCAGATCTAAAAACCATTGCAGAAACCTCCCTCACATTAACTACCTTACACTAGGATGGAAGATTAGTTTATTGCAGGCAGCATTATGAGTAAAGATTTCAATGATACACTACTTATTCCTCTGTTTGGATGGATACCACAAAACTTACTAACCCTGCAATGATCATCTATCTGCATCAAACTGATATATGACGCATTCAGCTGACAAAACCTTTTAAGAGCATGCCTTTTTCTCTGGTGCACAGCCTCTCTAGGTGGAAGGCATGATGACTGATGTCCCCATGACAAGGCAGTGCAGGCGAGTGGGGAGATAAACTGTCAGAGACTCAGTGATCTTTGTACTGGAGACTACGGGCTTACAGGGAATGCTGCACCCAGGGAGACATTTTAACTTGTCTCACAGGCTGACAAGCTGACGTGATCAGATTGTCCACCCTTTTCACAGACAGACAAAAATCACTTTTAGACTGACTTTTCATCAGATCACTCTCACTGCTGACCACATGCCTGCTAGAATGAGTGAAGGGCAGAGCATGGCTGGAAAGGCAGCCACGTGGGTTGTCTGAGACACAGTAGACCTACATCTTCCACGTGGCATCCAGGAAAATGCTTCTGTTGCTCTTGGCTCCACCATGGAAAGTTTTAAACTGGGCACAGAAAAGGCCTTCTTGCGTTTTCTGGCTGTACCTGCCCAAGGAGCTGATACAGAATCCCTCTCCCATCTTAAGGTGATATTGGGGTCCTATTATTGTTAAAAAAATGTTGAATAAATATCAAATTGGTCCCGTATTGACCTGAAAAATCAGGCACTTTAAAATTGCAATGCAGCAAATGCCTCACACAAGACCGTTAAGATGGAGGAGCAACAGTTGGCCATTCAGCCCATCAAGTCTGTTTCACCAGTCAATGAGATCATGGCTGATCTAAATCTTCAACTCTGCTCTCCCACTTACTCCCCAGAATCCTTGATGCGCCTTTAATAAAAATAATTTCTATCTTAGCCTTTCTTATTTATAATGATTCGATCTCAACAGGCCTCTGCAGTAAAGAATTCCAAATTCATAACCCTCAGAGAAGAAGTTCATCTTCATCTCTGTCTTAAATGGGTGCCTCCCTGTTCTGAGATTCTGCCCTCTGGTCCCAGACTCTCGCACAAGGGGAAACAACATTTCCACGTCTGCCCTGTAAATTCTCCAGAAGACTTGTATGTTTCGACAAGATCAACTCTCATTCTTCTATATTCTAATGAGTACAGTACAATCTACACAACCTTTCCTCATGAGACAGCCACTTCATACATGGTATCAGCCTAATGCACCTTCTCTGAACTGCCTCCAATGCAAGTTCATATTTCCTTAGATAACGACCCCAAAACTGTTCACTGTATTCCAGCCGTGGTCTAACTAGTTACTTGAATAGTTTTAGCAAAATCTCCCTACCCTAATACTCCATTTGCTTTATGACTCTGTTTTTACTGTCCTTCTATTTTGTGAAGTCAATAGTGGCTGTTACAGAACACAAAAAATATTTCCTTTCATGAACAATTGGAGATAATTTTTCCACAGTTATTAATCTGTTAACAAAATCACTTTCTCCAAAACAAAGATGTAGATTTTTCATCATTTAACTATTAGACCATCAACCACAGTGAAGGTAAAGCCTTCACTAACTTTTGTTAAAACAAAAATATTACCCTTAAAAATGATAAGGGGGCAGCAGAAAGTAGATCATTTGTGATTATTGAGAGAGATCATTTTGTGAAAAATTTTAACTGAATTTTAAGCAAAATAAAAACTACTTCCATGCTGTTTTATTCATATACAATTTTAATAAACAAGAAAAATTATTTATTAATTATAAAGGAAATCTAAATTTTATAAAGAGCTGGGTATGCATTTTGGAAGCTGTTATATAGAATTCTGAGGGGATTTCTAAATTAGCGTGGTATTTCCCCATATGATATATTTCCATGATTGTATATTTGTATTTCTTTTTGGAAAAATTAGTGACTGTCCCATGAGCTTTTATCTGGCTAGAAACCACACTGGTGAATGGAGATTGGTGCACGTGTGAGTTTAATCATACATTCTGCCTCACTCAATTTTACAAAAAATCAGGAAAGTACTTGGGCTGCAGCCGCCAGTTTCCTCTGCTCTCAGAAATGTCCCTGAATCAAATGTTACTTGAATAATAGAAAAGAGTATATCAGAATGATCTACGTTATTCATTCTTCTTTGATTATTGTGGAGGGGAATGATCCATTAGAGTCTCAAGAGATGCACTGTGCTGGTTGTGTTTATTTGCAGAAGGAAAATGCCATCCTTACCTGGTCTGACTCCAAACCCCACAGCAACTTGTTTAACTCTGAACTCTTAACTGGACAATTAGGGATGGACAATAAATGCTGCACCGGTCAGCAATGACCTCACCCCGTGAAGGAAAGAAACAAAAATTGCCAGTTTATTTTTACAAAAGGAACTTTGTTTAACTGTTCATTGCAATTTGTATGTTTTATCTCTTTGTAACTGGCTTTGAAAAATCTGTTGTTAATTTACAAAAAAATCTCCTTTCTACATCTTGTATATTTACCATGTTGCATGCTCATTTAATGAGCCATATCTGATGAAAACAATACAACAATGTCTGTTTCAATTTACATATGAACATTCGACTAGTTTTGCTCAGAGAATTGGCACAGACATGATGGGCTGAATGGCATACTTCTGTACCATAATGCATCTGTGATTGGACTTAGTGAACATATTCTTAAAATGCAGCTTTAACCCGATTCTCAACATTTTTCTACTTCTGAATATATCATCTATTATATCAAGAAGTTGCCAAGAACAACTGGAGTAGGTGGAGGGGAATACCAAACATCAATGTGCATGCATTTATTTCAAATATTTCACTTTAGAAATATCTAAAAGGAATAAATGGAAATTATTAGTCAGACATTCTTTGTGAAACTGCTTCTGTGTTCTCTGTACAGGGTGTTTTGCCAAATGATAATATCATCTCATGTGGCTCAATGTATCAAATTTCGTTCAATTTGTGCTGAGAGTTGACAGAATGGATATTGCAGTGTGTCACCTTTAATATTATATGTTGACACATCTAATGACCGTTTGACAACAAATTCGAAGCAAAGTGAGTCTGCAAGCTGTGCCATATGTATGCGGTGCGTTTGTGGATCATTTGTCCATAGAGAGCCACATACAATCCTGTGATAAATTAACATTTCAATGCTCATATCTGAAGAAACACTTTGGATACTCTGCAGAAATGAGAGTTTAATTGTTTATCTATCCAACTTGGTTGAAGTCACAAAAGTGATTTTACAACTTGTTCGGGTAGGCCTAATGGAAGTCATGAAACATGGATTTATCTTTAAACTCAAAGGAAATTGCTTTACGAAATCCCACTGCAACTGAAATGATGCTACATTTCTGACTGTGCTATAAAACCGGGGCAGCACTTATTTAAAATATAAGGCATTTGAATTTAGCTTGATCATATCTTGTTACAACCACATCAACTTTTAATCCTGGGGCACTAAAACAGGAATTTAGCCACAGAGACGACTTGAGCCTCTCAGTGGCTGAAAAAAACAGACTGACACGTGCTGAAACTGCTCCAACCATTTCTCCTTGAAAGAGGGAAATACCAGACAGGTTGTAGAAGGGTCTCTTATGAAGGGCCTAGGCCTGAAACAGCAGGCTTTGTGCTCCTGAGATGCTGCTTGGCCTGCTGTGTTCATCCAGCTTCACACTTTGTTATGTTAGGTTGTAGAAGGTGTTGATTTTTGTGAAATAAAGCAATATGGAATCAATGAATGGTCAGCATTGTTAATAGTGCTAAAATAGCTGGTAGTGACAATATATATGTAAGCTGCATATAGCTACTGATATGACAAACAGAAATAAATAGACATATTGATGGAATGAAACATTTCTTCACTTGACTGTTAAAATAGTGACAATATTTTTAAAATTTTAATCTTCCACATCTGGAAGAATTGTTAATCAGTTGAATGAGCATAATGACCCAGTTTGCAGTAGTGAATAAACTGCATATTCAGAGAGTGGAAATGGAGCCAGCCCAGTGTGGTAAAATTCCAACTGTGCCATTTCCTTACAGATTACAAAAATCTAGAATGTTAGAAACTCATTCTATATTTGGTGTTTTGGACAACGTTAAAAGCTACAGCTGCTCATTTGTGAAATTTAATATTTAAAGTCAGGATTCTTCATACATTCAGAGACAAAAACACATTGGCCAGAGGAGACAAGGCTAAATAAAATGGTTTTAGAAATATTATGATTTAGCCAGTGGTGGGGTGGCAATTTTTGTAAGTGAACATATTTGACATAACGCCCAGGTTTTTTTAAAAATTGAAGCAAAAGCTCTGTGGTATTATTCTGAAAAATGGTATTATTGTTACTTTATTCGATGCATTTTCTTGAATTCTGGAGTAGTTTTTTTGTGAGGATATATAAACAAGCATGTTATTTTCTGGCACATAAACAACTTTATATTAGTCATGAGTGAAATACTGCACTTTCCTTTGGTTACAATGAAATACTTTTGTAATGTACAACTTACTGTTACTAATATTAATAGATAGATGTTTGTTAATTTAATATCATAATCCTCTATTCACTATTTAATGTTGGCTTCATCCACTTATCTTAACAGGTAAACAGCTTTGTAAGATAGCCAAAAAATGGTACACAAATGTATGAAACACTCAACAAAGAAATATTGTCGATGGTAATTTCTAGACCTCTTGTATCAAAATGATTTAGGGTCACACAGTTATAGAGCTGTACAGCATGGTAACAGACCCTTCAGTTCAACTCATCCATGCAGACCAGATATCCTAAATAAATCTAGTTCCATTTGCCAGAATTTGGCCCATATCCCTCTGAACCCTTTCTATTCAGATACCTCTTCAATGTTATCATTGTACCAGCCTCCGCTATCTCCTCTGCCAGCTGACTGCATACATGCACCACACTCTGAGTGGAAAAAGTTGCTCCTCTTGTCCCTTTTAAATCTTTATGCTCTCACCTTAAACATATCCCCTCTAGTTTTGGAATCCCCTACCCTAGGAAAATATCTTGGCTATTTACCCTATCCATGCTCCTCATGATTTTGCAAAGGTCTATAAAGTCACCTTTCGGTCTCTGACATTCCAGGAAAAATAGCCCCAGCCTATTCAGCCTCTCCCTACAGCTCAAACCCTTGTTGATAATATAACAGTTAAATGTGAAAATTATCTCATTTTTCTCAGTATCTGCTTTGGCATCATATAACATTCATCACAGGTTAGCTCCCCACATTGCCTTATATTATGCAATGTACCATGTGCTTTTATGTGCTTCTGGACCTCGGAACTCGGACACCAAAATTTTGAAAAGGTGGGTGTTTTTTTGATTATTACTTCTATTACTAACGATCAAAAAGTGGGTCCCAAAAATAAATAGATTGCATGCTTAACACGCCTCAGTATGCTGTCTACAGTACTTAACAGTGTGGAACAAAAGGATGCACACAAAAGCAGAAACTAAAATTTTCTGTTTAGTATTTCTCAGGAAAAGAGGAATAAACTGTAAATATTTATTTTAAAACCCACAACACTATAAACTTTGCATATTTTGTTGTCCTATGCTGGACATCTCCCAGAGCTACCGAGATTTGGGATGAAATGAGCCCGTCACACTGCAAGCAAAATTCAAAATCTCAGTTAGACCACATTTATAATGCAATACTGTCTGCTGAAATGCAATTTGCTCAAACACACACTGGAAAAAAAGCAAAAAATAACATTTACATTTCTGTAGCAGAAACTTTGATAGTACAATTGTAAGGATGGACTGAATAGACTGATTCATGTCTCTAGAACAAGAGGGTCTCGAGGTGACCTGATTGAGGTTTTTAGAATTGTGGTGGAGCTTGATAAGGTAGATGGGCTGAGGATGTTTTCACTAAGTTTTCACTAATTCACTAATGAATTCAACAAGGAACTTATGAAAATCATCTTTACCTAGAGGATGATGAGAAAGTTGGAGCAATTGCTGTAAACAGTGTAGATACTTTAAAGGCAAAGCTAGATTGGAACATAAAAGGAAAAAGGGAGAGAAGGATATATTGATGGAATGATGTGTAAGGATGACAGGAATCGTTTGTGGAATATAGACACCGGCGTAGACCTATTAACCAAATCTGGTCCTGTAAATTCAATGTAAAACTGTGGATAAATGAATTACTGGTGATTGAATCTCCACGTTAGTTCATAACATTTGCCCTTATATCAAATACAAGCACGGTGCTTTATTCAAATGTTTTAGGATGCCATTGAGGCATATGAATCTGCTTCATTACTGATTTCCCACTTTAGCATATCTTCACTAATTCACCGAAGCATTTATTTTCTGTTGCCATTGGTTATGTTGAAAAACAATGCGTGGACTTTCAGATATCAATAATTCACTAACACAGGAAAGATCAAAGAGCAGTTAAAATCAGAATGATACTGAACAAGACTGTGTTCATCACCATTTAATGCCAAGATGGATTCAAATACAAACGGCAGAAGGCTAACGGTTTGCTGATGTCAGGTCTGCCGTTCTCAATAAACACATTTGACGTCTAATTTATACATAATGGTACTGAATATTTGGAAGTCGTTGATGGCAACGAGCATGAATATAAAAAGCCATTCCTTGTAGGCCTGCTTTGAACTCTACATTGATTTACTCTTGTTTCAGATATCAGGGTTTTGAATGAATGTCCCGATTCTGGATCTTCACCCACCAATAATTTATATCCCTTAGTGTCTGGAATAAAACAGACTGATAAAAGAAAAAAAATTGCAATTGTACCATGCGATGGGAATTAATTGGGAAATATATTAAAATGATTTATATACTAATCGTTGCTGTAAAATATATTAACTGTTTTACCAGTAAATTTTGCTGCAACTGAGCACCGCTATAGTGCTCCTACAGATGTTGTGAAATTATCAATCTTGCAAGATTGGCTACAGCACAGCAATGCTGCTGGGTCAAAATCCTGGAATTCTCTCCCTAATGGCATTGTGGGTCTACCAACAGTCCATGGATTGCAGTGGCTCAAGTGTCAATTAGGGATGGATAATAAGTGCTGGCCCTGCTAGTGATATCCACATACCACGAGGGAATAGAGTAAATTCATTTGCATGGCTCTGAAAAGTAATAAACCACAAAGGCAGCATTCCTGTTTTTCCTGTGGCAAAATACATTCACCTTTCACTGAAACTTTGAACAGCCCGTCTCATAACTTTTTCTCAAAATCATTTTGTGGCTGAATTGCTCAATGCCTTTTAAATTGAAGCAAGAGGTATTCAAATGATATTAAGAAGCTAAACAACCAATCCGGCCACCACAGCTCTTGAATTCTATTCCTCCCGGAATGAATCCCAATGTTTTGATTTTAGTTCTAATGGCTTTGTTACCTTGCTTTGCTGTGTTTAATGATTTGTGATTTATATTCCTAGACTCTATTCCAACAAATATTGAACTTATAAAGTCTATTGATAACTATTGTTAACTTTATAACAATATTAGTAAATTGTTTGACATCAAAGATTAACTTCAAGTGACAATGTATTTTGCACATAGAATTAGAGCGTCATATACCATGGAAACAGTTTTCAGTCCAATTAGTTCATGCCGACCAAGTTTCCCGAACTATACTAATCCCATTTGCTTGCATATAGCCTGCAGCCCCCAAATCTTTCCTATTCACGTACCTGTCTAAATGTTTTTATATGTTATAGCCGTATCTGCATCTAACATTTCCTCTGGCAGTTCATTCCACATACGAACTACCCTCTGTATGAAAATGTTGTCACTCAGGTCTCTTTTAAATCTTTCTTCTCTTACATTAAACACTTTCCCCCTAGTTTTGAACTCCCCCACTTTTGGGAAAAGACCTCTGCTACTCACTTTATCTATGCCCCTCATGATTTTATAAACCTCTATAAGGTCACCCCTCAAGTACCTACACTCCAGTGATAAAATTCCTAGACTATTCAGCTTCTCCTTATAATTAAAAATCTGCATTCCTGGTAAATTTTGTTTCTCCATTTTAATAATGTCCTTCCTCTAGCAGGACGACCAGAACTGTAGTGTGACATCACCAATGTCCCGTACAACCTCAGCATAATATTCCAACTCCTAAACTCATTGGTCTGAGCAATTAAGATTTCCCAGATTATTCGTGGGGCATCAGTCTTTGAAATATATATGGTGATATTACAGATGTACTAACCATCTTGAATGGCGAATTGTGAAAAAGGTCATCATTCTCCAAAAGGAATATAATTGAACATTTCTGATAACTCAGAACATAACTAATGACAGTGAATTAAGAAAGCTAAGAGGAGTGCCATGAGGAAGCATAAGTGAATAGAATAAAGCAAATCCAAGTTGTTTTTTTAACGTAAAAATCACGAAAGAGTATCTGGGAAAAGATTAAGGCCCATTAAGCACCATAAATATAATCCACATGTGGACCCAGAAGATGAGGGCACAGTCCTCATTTAATATTTTGAAATGTGAGCAGCATTAAGACATGAGATGTTACTGCCATAAATTCGCTGATTGACATTTGCTATGACAATATAGTTTGCTTTATTCCGTGGTTAGATGGTCGGAACATGGGTGCAACCATTCAAACATGCATAAGAGAAAAATAAAAGATCCTGGCCTGAATATTCCTTAACATCCTGAGAGTGCCATAGAATTCCTGTTTCTTTATTTTGCTAATTTGAGACTATGATTTTGTACTTTTGAAGATCTGTAATGCTGGACTTCTTCTTGCTCTTTTTTCAGTTACTGGGAATTTGCACTCAAGAATCTGTACCTAATTACCTTGACACCAAAGATGGGATTGTAAGTGTTGTCCTGTAAACTTTCCACTGAGCTCATATGAGCACATGTGACAATAAAGCTCATTCTAATTTAATTCAGTTCAATATAGAGTACAAGTGGCAAATATATCATGTATCAATCACATTAGGAGATTCCCTCTGCATGTGTTACATAAAATGCTGTCTTAAACCACAAAACATTATGCTACAACATTCATTATATTCTGAGTATGTATCACAGCCATCACATTTTTTAAAAATGCTTTATCACTGAATCTTTTGCTTTAGAAATGCTTTTTTAAATGATAAAAAGGTTAGGCCTGTGCTTGCTGGAAGAATACATTCTTAAACTCCATGTTTGGGACTGTAGATTCCCTCTCTTGTGACAAAATGGCTTATGCAGTTTTCCTATATTAATATACAAATGTGTAAGACAATTAGTACTACTTACCACAGTATGTTTTGTAGATAATTCTTCAGATTCTTTAGTTTTATATTCAGTACACCAGCTGCAGCATCACCACAAATAGTACTGTGACTGAAATGGAAAGCGGGCACTCAGTGACAAAAAGCAACTGTTCGAGTATATATACGAAAGAAAAGAAAACTAACCCACCCGTTTCAAAGGGAAACCCCTTCAAAAAAAACAAGTCACTTTCTCATCATTATCAAAAAAAGTTTTGACTTTGTGACCCTCCTACGGTTTTCTCTTTAAATTGGATAGAAAAATGTTGAGCCCCTATGTGGTGTCGCAAGCATGAGGATTCCCTTGTCTGCATAGCTGTAACGGAAAAAAGAGTCAGTACACTCCCACACTGCAAGAGGAAGCCCTAAAGAGGAGCCTCAGTGAACTGAGTGGCCTGCATCAGTGGAAAACTTACATCAACAGCAATGATAACAATATCATAGATCTGTAATTTACAGTAATCGTGGAGTTACCAAAGACACACCTTTATATTAATCGTAAATGTTTTGTTAAATAAAATAATCAGCGTGTTTATTTCTAAGCTGACACAAAATTTCCTGAAAAGAGTTGTGGAAGAGTTGCAATGGTACATCACTGACTATGTTGTGATAACATTTCTGCATTTAGAGCATTAACCAAGGAACAAAGTAAATAGATATTCTTGTAAGTTGCTCTCAACTGTAGCATGAAATACATTTGAAATAATTGATGTTTATAAAAGAAAAGAGGTGATTGTTTTTGATTTGAACCAGTGCTTATAAAAATTTCCTCCGGTGAAACATTCCTTTTGCCACAAATTCCATCAACTCTGCTGTGTTTTTCTGGTGTTTTGATATTTTTTTCAGATTTATAGTACCTGCAGTATGTTTGATGTTTCTCTGCTTTTCAATATTTTTGGCAGAAGAACCTGAAAACAGACAGGTTAAAAAATGTACTCAAGTAAGGGATATGTGTGGTACAGGCTCAGCAGTAGTTTCCAAGCTTACACATGGATTTTGTGAAATAGCTGTTCATGAATGCTTCCTATTAAATTAATCAATAATATTGTCATCACGATGACTCATAAGCCTTATCACCCACGGACATGTTGAACTTTGAAATAGAACTTTTTTTAAAGAAAGAGGATATACAAACAGAAGAAATAACTGTGAATGTAAATTCTAAGCAATATAATTTAGTGACTAGAAGTCCTGTCAGGATTATCCTCAGCCTCAAGGTAGACCATACAATGTCACACCTGATGGGAGTCAAAGAAGCTTCAAAGGGAAGGATTTAAAAGGGAGGGATGTATTGCAAACTGGGCTGTAATCTGTGAGTTATCACACACTATGAACGTAGGAGAAAATAAACAGTTCGAGTGAGAGACAGGTTTGTGCTTTTCTCTTTCAAGGATGTGTAAGAAAGGGGTTACAAGTCATTTTCAGCCCTGGTCTGTGTGTGCTAGTGGGTATGGACGTGCTATCAGGTACATAGCTGAGAAGGCAGGCCCCTAGCTATACCTGCATTGCAGGTCAAAATAAAAGGAGATATCTCTGTCTTTGTTGGAAGCCAGAAGTCAAAGAAAAGTACAGTCAAAAGGAGACAAGACAAAGATATTTCAGCTGACCTACAAAACCAAACATCTTGAAATCAACTGCTCACCTGCCAACATTAATGCCATGGCATCAACCCAATGAGCTGGTTGCAATGTTTTGTCGCCTATTCTTAGAGTCACAGAGATATACAACACAGAAACAGACCTTTTGGTTCAACTCGTCAATGCACACCAGATATCCCAAATAAATCTAATTCCATTTACTAGCATTTGGCCCATATCCCTCTAAACACTTCCCATTGATGTACCCATCCAAATTCCTTTTAAATATTATAATTGTACCAGCCTCCACCACTTCCTCTAGCAGCTCATTCCATACATGCACCACCCTCTGCTTGAAAAAAGTTGCCCCTTCGGTCTCTTTGAAATCTTTCCCATCTCACCTTAAGCCTATGCCGTCTAGTTTTGGGTTCCCACACACCAAGGAAAAGACCTTGTCTATTTATCTATCCATGCCCATCATGATTTTATAAACATGTTTGAGGACACCCCTCAGCCTCTGATGCTCCAGGGAAAATAGCACCGTCTTTTCAGCCTCTCTCCATAGATCAAAACCTCCAGCCCTGGCAATATCCCTATAAATCTTCTCTAAACCCCTTCAAGTTTCACAACATCTTTCCTATAGCAGGGAGACCAAAATTGCATGCAGCACTCCAATAATGGCCAAAGCAATACCCTTTATAGCTGCAACATGACCTCTCAGCTCTTTTACTCAATGCACTGGCCAATAAAGATAAGCATACCAAATGCCTTCTCCACTATCTTATCTACCTGCGACTCAACATTCGAGGAATTATGAACCTGCACTCCAAGGTCTCTTTGTTCAGCAACACTCCCCAAGACTTTACCATTGTGTGTATAAGCTTTGCCCAATTTGCCTTTTCAAAAAGCAGCACCTCACATTTTTCTAAATTAAGCTCCATCTGCCACTCCTCGGCCCACTGGCCCATTTGATCAAGATCATGTTGTACACTGAAGTAACCTTCGTCACTGTCTACTGCGCCTCCAGTTCTGACATCATCTGCAAATTGCTATACAAATCTCATAACTCGGAGACTGATCTGTATATTTTTTCCAAACTTTTACCTTTTTTTGAACTCACCCCGAGCAGGATCAGAAGCTATAGACAGAAATGGGTGGTATCATCAGGTCAGATGATACTCTGTGCATATATGGTTTGTATTATTATTTATCTTGCAATTAGTAATGAATAAACTCACTCTCATTAATTCAAGAAAGCCTGAGTAAACTTTCTCTCTTTAAAAGCTATATTCTTTTGAATTGGGAGAAAGACATCCGCAGGGAATGGATCCCTTTAAAATTAACCTTGTTGCAACCATTAGAGATGGTGGATGAATAAAGAGAGGGAGTCAGTTCAAGCCTCCTCACCCAGGAGCTTGATAGTTTGGGATACTTGCAGCTGTAATAAATTAGATAAAATAACTGAATTCAGATTTGATAAAGAAATCTACAAGTGAAATCTCCAGGGACAATGTCCTTTTCTAAATTTAAGAATTACTATTTGTGAACTGGTGGACAAACAACACATTTATATGACAGAGATAGTAGGAACTGCAAATGCTGGAGAATCTGAGATAACAAGGTGTAGAGCTGGATGAACACAGCAGGCCAAGCAGCATCAGAGGAGCAGGAAAGCTGATGTTTCGGGCTTAGACCCTTCTTCAGAAATGTTATTAATATGATATCCAACTGTCAGCTATTTCAGCACAGATATTAAATAATTTAGCTTAAATGGATGAGGAAAATTGTTGATAGCAGCGGGAAGACTGTAATATGAACTTCTTAAGTGTGGGTCCTTCTCATTGATCATATTCTCTAGGCCACGGAATTTCAGCATCCAGTGATCCGAACATTGAGTCTCTCGGTGTTGCAAAGAGGGATCATTAGACTCAAAACATTGCTCTCGCTCTCTCTCTATAGATTGTGAGTTTCTCCTGCACGTTTTGTTTACAATGTTGATGAAAATTGGATCCGAGAATCTTTGGTGTGGATCATGTGGTCATCAGCAATTTTGGTCACATTGCTGCTATGTTTTCTCTGACCTCATGATCCCACCCATTTTTAGCTATAGGCTCTGACCCTACTAGTGGCAGAAATGCCCAGCACCACCTCTCCAGGGAAAATCCAATGTCCAGATTGAAGGAGAGGACTTGTCCCCACTTTTACATTAGGAGCTGCCATATTCATGTAAATTTTAATGGTCTCAAGCCTTCTAGTGAATAGCTGTGGATTTCTGAATGGGTGCATTGGTGAAGGAGTGAATAAGTAATTGAACGACTAAGAAGATGGATGACTGGGGTAATTTTGAATGGGGTTTAAACAAGTGGTCAGAGGCCTGGTTTGGCTGTAGCTAGGTGGGCCTGTTTGGGGGTTTTCGGGTGGTCTTGGGACATTGGGTGGTCAGCAGAAGGGTTAGTCACTTTGTGGTTTAGTCAAGTGCAATTGGGTTTGGTCAGGCGATGGTCAAGTGATTGCAGCAATTTCTGGATGGGAGGGTAGTGGGTCTGTTGAGGGGTAGTAGGGAGTAGTTGGGTGATTAGGGGATTTTTGAGTGGTTTAAAGAGCGTGGATGGTTGACAGGACAAGAAGGCCTAGTTGGGGGAATGTAATTTGCTGGTCTGGAGCTAGTTAAGTGGTCTAATAGTACTTTGGTTGCCTGGTGTAATTTGGTGGTCCAGGGGTAGTTCAGTGGTCCAGGAATAGTTTCAGTGGTCTGGCGTAGTTTAGTTGGTCATTGTGTAGTTGGATGGTCATGGTGCTCAGTGTGTGAACAGAATGATGGTCAGTTCAGGCTTAGTTAGGTGGTTAGTCTAGTTGAGTGCTCAGGTGGCTAGTTAGGTAGTGGGAGTGGGTAGTTGGTTTAGTGTTTAGCCAGATTGTCAAGATAACAGGGAATGGGTGAATTGTCGGGGTTGTGGTTTGGCCTGTAGTCAACTGGGGGTAGTCAGGTCCAGTTGGTGGGTTGGTCGCAGGGTGTAGTTGGGTAGTAAGGATACCTGTCAAGTGATCGAAAAGGTAGTTGAACTGGTTCTGATGCTAGACAGATTGTCAGAGGTGGGGTTAGGAGGGTATTCAGATGGTTGGGTGGGTAGATAATTGAAAGGGATGGAGGGGTTAGTTTCTGGTACCCAGCTCAGCCATCTGGATAACCGCTGAGTTATCCCAAGTATTAAACTGTGTTATGTTTACAGGGAACATATGCTGTCCCTGAGCTCCAGGTCAGAGATATTCATACTGTCTCATAGGCAGCAGAATTATCAAGCATAGCCAGGCAGTTTCCTCGGATTTCTGTGCAACAGGACCTCTGCAGGGTCCTGAAGTGCATTCTCCCAATGTGCATCCTGTTGTATAAGGTAATGCTTTTGAAGGGGTTAATATTCATGTTACATTGATGCCATCTATTCTCCTGATGATACACAGTCTGTGGGTGAAGACAAGATGTTCTGCTCTGATTTTCAAAGGGACCAGATGCATCTGTGCTAGCTCCTTAAGGCTCAAGGAATTATGTCTGCCTAAATGTAATTGTAATTAGTGCTATAATACAAGAAACCGTCTGGTTATCTAAGAATCGTCTGCAGGCACTATATGGTGGTTTATCCTCTACCACTAATCACTAAATAGATCTGGGTCGAAACAAATATAAATCGACATGTATGGTGGCAAGCTACCTCCAACAAACACATCCTGTTAGAGGTGGCAAATAGAACAAGAAGTTGCCACCTGGAAAAATGCCAGAAAATCACTTGCTTACCTCTGATGATCCAGAGGCTGGAAGATTTGGGCAGCCTGTTGGCTCAGTGGTTAGCACTGCTGCCTTACAGTGCCAGGGTCCCTCGTGTGACTGTGTGGAGTTTGCACATTCTCCCAACGTCTGTGCGGGTTAGATGGATTGGCCATGCTAAATTGCCCATAGTGTTCAGGGGTGTGTAGATTAGGGGGATGGGTATGGGTGGGATGCTCTGAGGGTCGGTGTATACTTGTTGGGCTGAAGGGCCTGTTTCCACACTGTAGGGATTCTTTGATTTGGATCAAAATATAAGCATTGTAGAAATGCTTATAGTCTGGTTGTCATGAAAGTGGTTAAAAATGGAAAATCAATTTTCAACTTCCATCATCGGATTTTAATACCTGAAGCCTTTATAGGCCATAAATGGAAGAATATAAATAGGAAGAAATGTGAACCAAAATAAGGTGAGTTCAGGAAGTAATGTAAAATAAACAAAATTGTTTGCACTAAAATGACCATTTTATGTAAACACATTCAATTGAGTTGCACATCAAGAAATATATTTACAATTGTTTGATGTGGCACACATATCAGAAATGAATGTTTGCCCTGCAAATGTTCGATTGAAGAAAACAATCCAGTCACAGTCAAGACTACATAAATGAACCATATTTCAAAGCTGCCTGGGATAGCAGCAGTCAGAGAAAAAGAAGTGGAATGGAAACTGCAAGGACTGGTAAATTGTCTTTTCATGTTTCCTTTTTCAATATTTCAAAAGCTAGCATTAGTGTTAGAATAAATTGTAGAAACATTCACCCAGTGAAAACTCAAGGATTCTACAAGTTTTGCTACTGCTGAGGATACAAATTATTATCTTAACAGCGAGGGTCTCAAATTCAGCTACAATTTAACACCTCTAAGAACCTTTCAAACTGCTGTATTTTCTATTTTCTTATTGTGATAGCATCTCTCCCTCCCATAACGTTATACCTGTACTTCAGCATGTATTGGAAGTTGTGCTTTTTCATTTTGCTTAGGCTTACCTGGTAAATCGTTCAAGAAAATCTAGCAAGATCCTTAATAATCACTTAGTGACTCACTGTCATTGAAGTGGGATATAACTGTGAGCACTGGCAACTATTGTAATGGACATTTTGCACTCAGGAACATACACAGGAACTGTATGTACCTCTGATCTGTTCACTTGCTGTAATAGCGTTCGCCCACTCTCAGCCTACCTGGATGTATTGCCAAAATATCCCGGAATTAACTGACACACCTGGCAATGGAGCTACCTTCAAAAACCTGCCGTGTTCAGTGACTTACATTATCAGTCTGGAGATGCCCTGCAAGCTACCTAACGTTTTGCCAGGGCATTACAGTCAAAGGGAAATTGGCACCCCATTTCTCGGGCAGAGATTTGGAACAACATTCCCACTCTAGCGTTCCATGCATGCTGCATTGACCACAGGTTCTGGAAGTTGCTGCTACACACAGACCTTAGAGGATCCTGCAGCCGGAAAGAAAATTGGAAGGAACACTGACCTGGAGGTCCTACTAGACATGAAGGCTATGCCACCAGAACATGCCAGATTGGTCTGATGAATGCTCCACATCTGCACAGCCTCAGATACCTGGAGGGGCGCAGTAATGTGGGAAGAAGGTAAATGACCTTCCCCATTCCATCAGTGTATACTGTCTTCACACTCACTCTATCTCTGCTAAAGTACTCACCTCCCATTAAGGCATTTACTCTACCACTTTCACTGTTATCTGCATATGTTCCCCACTCACTGCCACCCACCCCAACTCCTGAGACTACTAACCCTATGCGACGATTGCACAGCCTACTTACTCACTCAGGATTCCTCCCCACCTGCACCAGGACTGTACCAGCTCTGCCTCCCACTTACCTCTCCCTTGATACCTGCCTCTCCCTCATTCCAGGAGAAACACAGCGCACAATAGAGCACAAAGAGTCAGGAGAGCTGCCTGAATTATGGCTTCTCTTCCTTTAAATGGAGAGCTTCCTGAGTCTGACCATCCCAAGTGGCTGCCTGACTGTGCCCAGGCCCCTGGACCTGCTAACAGAGGCGATGCTTGACTTACAGAGCCAAGACCCTCCTGATTGAATGTTATCTCCCTTTGACTTGACTGAGGATTGTTGAAAGTCATGCTTGCTGGCTTTATGTCTGCTCTAAATAGCATGGAAGTACAGCAGTACTGTGATCCTGGCATCTCGGGCTGAAGGGACAAAGTGTAAAAAATCCAGATAAGGCCAGTCAAGGATGCCACGAGCAACCAGGGAGATTCAGAGTGAGTGAGCGCTATGACAGAAAGCGACAAGCTGCAGACACAGGCTGGTCCAGTCCATTATCTGGGTATGTGTCCCTGTTTGCACCATGGCCTTGTTGCAGCATCACAATGATTGATGCCTTTGTAGCGTGAGGTTCAGCCTTGAAGTGCAGAAGTATCCTTTTAGTGGATTAGAGGGTCCTCCAGACACTGGCACTTGCCAGATGCCAATGTCTATGGATGTAAGGTGCAAGCGACTAGAGCCCATGGACCATGTCCTGAATGGTTACTGCCTGGTGTCCAACATAGAGATCCTTTGAAGAGAGTGGTGAGTTAGTGCCACTAAGTTTGCACTCTGACTTATGTGTTAAGAACTCTCAGCTTCTAGTTGGTTTAACACATTTAGTAAGACAGGAAGCTGCATATTAATGATACAAGGTCTGCCATTAGTAAGGTTGTTTGCAAGCAATAATGCCCCCTCATAGACAACCTATCACTGTTGTGTGAGAAACTTTACCTATTACCTGGCAGATGTATAAAAGATGAATCAGGTTGCTGCCATTATTGGGATAGGCCTCACCAGAAAACTCGAATCCTGCCACACATCTCATTATAGCTCATGTCATTCAACATCCGTCTATATGCAGCATCCCAGATACAGTCCAAGTGTGATACCAGTAACCAGAACTCCAGTTCACCATTCACCAATATTTACCTTCCCTTAGATACTGACCATCATATCGAACACTTGGTCACAGTGCAAAATTAGAATTCACCAGAAAATTAAAGGTCCAGACCAAATTTATAAATATAACCATGCCATATTGCCTCAAATGTCAAGTAATTGTGTTTGTGCATTCCCCGCAGTGTATGCCTACTGAGTGTCTTTGTCTGTTCTAATGATCCAACAGAGGAATACCCCAGTGGCTTCAGCATAGCTGGTGGAAAGCTTCTGGCTTTCAGGCAGTCTGCCTTGAGCAGCTGCAGACATAGAAGGCCTGACTTCTGACTGCACCATCTTAGCACAGATTAACTGTATTACATGTAGCACTAAGGACACTGGTACCATGGTAGTAGCAGGATGATGAATATTTTCATTGCGAGGGAGGACAGCAATCTCCACTGTGGGTATTCAATGAGTGCAGCTCTGACAATACTCAAGAAGGTCGATACCAACCAGAACAAAGCAGCTAGCTTTACTGGTATTCCATTCACCATTTTAAATATTCACTCAGTCTCACTGCACTCCCTCTCACTGTGGCAGCTGTGTGTACTACCTGCAAGATGGTCTGTAACACCTTCCAAACATGTGGCCACTACCATCTTGATGGACAAAGGGCAGCAAATGTGTGAGAGCACTGTGATTTGCAAGTTCCCTCCGAGCCACTAAATGTCCTGACTTGGAAAAATATCATGTTCCTTCACTGTTTCGGGTTCAAAGTCCTAGAAGCCCCTTCATAACACAATTGTGGTTGCATTTTCACCAAATGGTCTGCAGTGGCTCAAAGATGGCAGCTCACCTCCGTCTTCCCAAGGGCAAATAGGGATGGGCAATGTTGCTGGTCTAGCCAAAGATGTTCACAACCCACGAAAGAAGAAACAAAAACACAACCACTTCCTGACTTGGACAGGTCCTCATTACTTATGACTTTTTATGAAATAATTCATAATTGAGTATTTGGTGTCTTCATGTTGTGTTGTGATTTCAAATGCTGACTATCAATGAAGAACTATACCTTAATTGAGACAACTGATGGTTACATTTCTAAGCTGTAATGCTTCAATTATAAAAGCTGACGGTCACATATCCACCTTTTAAAAGTAATTAGATTCCTATTGTCTTCATCTTCAGTAACCCCTTTGTTATTCCACTGCTGCCTGGTCAGGTTCTATTTCTTGGCTGTATTCATGGCAAAAAGCCACAACAGGAAGGATATGGTCTGGGAAACGGAGGTAGAGGGGTGGGGGGTGACAGTAAGAAACACAGCTCACAGACCATCTGTCCTTCCTATCACCTACATCATGACATCCAGCATGGTGGCTCAGTGGTTAGCACTGCTGCCTCACAGCACCAGGGCCCTGGGACCATCTGTGAGGAGTTTGCACGTTCGTCCCATATCTGCATGGGTTTCCATTGGGGGCCCTGGTTTCCTCCCACAGTCCAAACATGTGCAGGGTAGATGGATTGGCCATACTAAATTGCTCATAGTATTCAGGGATATTTAGGTTAGGTGGCTTAGACATGGGGAAATGCAGGGGTAGGGGAGTGAGTCGGGGTGGGGTGCTCTTTGGAGGGGCGGTCTGAACTTGTTGGGCTGAATGGTCTGTTTCCACACTGTAGGTTAATGATGATGTAAATCTAAGTATTCTCCTTCTATGTTCAACATTTCTTTTGCCTTCCCTTGCACAGATTCAATTCCCACAAGAAAACCTTCACTTTAAGAGCAACAGGCTAATTTTAAGTTTTGTTGGTCAGCTTTTATCAGTGCTAACAGGTTTCAATTTGCGTGCAGTGCTAAAATAGATTGATAGAAATTTTCAAGACCATGAGGGTTCTGGACAGTGTAACTGGGGAGAAACTGTTCTCATTAATAAAAGATTTGAGAAGGAGACGCTGTTCCAAAATGCTTGGTAAAAGGATCAAATGTGAGGTAAGAAAAATATTTAATCACACTGCATGTAGTTAGGGTCTGGGATGCACAGTCTACAAGCACGGTGGAGACAGAGTTAATTGATACATTCAAGAGGGCGCCAGATGATCATTTATAGAGCCATAAAATCATACAGCATGGAAACAGACCCTTTGGTCCAACTTGTCCACGTTGATCAGACATCCCAATCTGACCTAGTCTCATTTGACAGCATTTGGCCCATATCCCTCTAAACCCTTCCTATTCATGTACCCATCCAGATGCTTTTCAAATGTTGTAATTGTACCAGCCTCCACCACTTCTTCTGGCACCTCATCCCATACAAGCACCGACCATCTGTGTGAAAATGTTACCTCTCAGTTCTTTTTTCTATTATTTCTGCTCTCACTTTAAACCTATGCCCTCTAGTTTTGGACTCTACCACCCTAGGAAAACAATTTTGGCTAATTCACTCTATCCATGACTCTCATGATTTTCCAAACTTCTATCCGGTCAGTCCTCAGCCTCCAATGCTCCAGGGGAAAAAAAGCTCCAGCCTATTTAGCTTCTCCTTTCAACTCAAGTTTAACAATAACTTTCGTATAGAAGGGTGACAAGAATTATATGCAATATTCCAAAAGTGGCTTCATCAATTTCCCGTAAAGCCGCAACATGCCATTTCAACTCCTGTACGCAATGTTCTGACCAATGAAGGCAATCACGCAAAACATCTTCTTCACTGCCCTGTCTACCTGCGACTCCAGTTTCAAATAACTATGCACTTGCACCCCTATGTCTCTTTGTTTGGCAACACTCCCCAGAACCCAACCATTATTTGCATAAGTCCTGCCCTGGTGTATCTTAAAAACTGCAACACCTCACATTTATCTAAATTAAACTCCATCTGTCACACCTCGGGCCATTGACCCATCTGATCAAGGTCCTGTTGTACTCTGAAATAATCTTCTTTACTGTCCATTCCAACATCTATTTTGATGTCATCTGTAAACTTAATGACCATGCCTCCCATATTCACATCTAAACCATTTATCTAAATGATAAAAAGCACTGATTCTTGGTCAACACCCTTCAGTCTGAAGAGCAACCCACTATCACCACTCTCCTTTTTCTACCCGCTTGGTGATTTTGTATCCCATTGGCTAGATCTCCCTAGATCCCACATAATCTAACCTTACTAACCAGTCTACCATGTGAAACCTTGTCAAACACTTTGCTCAAGTCCATATAGAGAACATCAACCACCCTGACTTCACTAATCTTCTTTCTCAGCTATTCAAAAAAACTCAATAAATTTAGTGAGACATGATTTCTCATATACAAATCTATGTCAACAATCCCTGATCAGTCTTTGCCTTTCCAAATGCGTGTAAATCCTGTCCCTCAGAATTGCGTCCAATAATTACCCATCACAGATGTCAGACTCACCAGTCTATAGTTGCTTTTCCCTACAGCCTTTATTAAATACTACATTAGCACGACTTTAGCCAACCTCCAGTCTTCGACCCCTCACCTGTGGCTGTCAAAGACACAAATATCTCAGCAAGGGGCCTAGCAATCTCTTTTCTAGCTTCCTACAAAGCTTTGGGAAAAATCTCATCAAGACCTGGGAATTTATCCATTTTTATGTGTTTTAAGACCTCCAGCACCTCCTCTTCTGTAATATTAAGTCTTTTCAAGGCATCATCATTTATTTCCCCAAGTTCCCTTGAGTCAGTGTAATGTTTCAAAGTAAATACTAATGTGAGATATTCATTGAGTATCTCACCCGTCTCATAGGTAATCTTTAAGGGTTCTATCCTCTCTCTAGATTCTCTTTTGCCCTTACTATGCTTATAGAATCTCTTTGGATTTTCCTAACTATATTTGCCAAAATTATCTCATAAATAGAAAAAATGTGCAGGGTTATGAGGGACTCAGGGGATTTGCTAAAGTTAAATAGGTTAGAGACCCAGTACAGATAGTTTTATTATAGCATGTGTTTCGTTAACGTGTATTGGCTGTAACATGATTGATGAATAGTGGACATTGTTTGGATAATGCAAACTTTCTGTTGTAGAGATATAATGACTTTCTACTGTAATTTCCCTATATCGCAATTTTCTGTAGCACATTTTTCTATAGCGCAAGGTCACACAAGAAGGCAACTACCGTATTATAGGAGAAATACCAGTAGCCTGAATAGCTTCCTCCTGTACTGGAACAATTTGATGATGTGCAAATAGCAAGGGGCACAGCTCGCTGCAAGCAGAATTCATATAAATGAGCAAGCAGCATAAAGAAGATTAACCAGTTTAATCCCCAAACCTAATAAATCAAAACATTCCTACAAATGAGATGATGTATGTCTCTTTTTTGTCTTGAATTCTAGCTCAGCTGAAAACATTTGCAGCTTCTTGAAAATGAAGAGAATAAGCAGTATCACTGCTATGTATCATCTTTTAAAATCCTTCTGTAGATAATACAACACACAGTATTTGAAAAAAGTCAAGCCATTAAAATATAAGTGCATTCTCTGGTTAGCAAGTGAGTATTAAATGATGACAAGCAAAGGGCTCAGCCTCGGCACTTTCGTACTACTTTCGTACTGAAACAGAAGGTTATGCATTTGAGGTTAAACATCAATAATTCAACACATAATCCAGTCTAGGCTGAGGGAGTGTTTAACAGCTCGAGGTAATGCTTTTCACATTGTAATGTAGGAAATTAGCATGAGATAATAAACTTCCACGTGGGTGTATGAGACCCCATGACACTATTTGAGCAAGAGCAGTTGATGTCGTGATCAATAATTATCCCGTTAAAAGCACTGCCATGAACAGATTATCTAATTATTTAGCTTATGGGTGTTTCTAGGACCTTGCTTTGTGAAAATTGGCTGCCACATTTGCCTACATTTCAGCAATGGTTTCACTTCAAAAGGGCTTAATTGGCTGTGAGGATGTGAAATGTACTATGATAAACAGCTCTCTATATTTTGCTCAGAGCATGTACAGTAGGCATTAGCCATTCTGCAGTTTTCACATTTCATGAAAATTGCCGCAAAGGATTTTTTCAATTTTATAACAGTTATGATAAAAACATTGAAAAAAGTACAGAAACAGTTTTGTAATGTTTCTGATTTATTTCAAAGCAGTACAAGAATAAAGAAGTCTTACAATAATTACAAAGGACTTAGGGAGGCCTTATAAACTATGTACATTTTGGTCTCCCAAGGAAATGAAGGATATATTTGCTTTAGTTGGAGTGTAACAAAAGTTCATTAGGCTGAGTCTTGAAATGAAAGCACTGTCCTTTGAGGAGAGATTCAGCAGATTAGGCCTATATTCAAAAGCCAATTGATACATATAAAATTTTATGGGACTCGACAGGGTATATGCTTGGGAGGATGTTTTCTTTGTCTGGCAAGTCTAGAAGTAGGGGTCACACTTCAAAGTAAAGAGGTTAGCTAATTCAGATGAAGAGCTGTGTCTGTTCAGTTGTTGAGTATGTTCAAAGCAGAACTAGATGTATTTTTGGATTCGTGGGGAATTATAGAATATGTGGATAGTACAGCAGTATAGACTGAGGGAAGTTATTCTATTGGAAACTTTCAGATTATTAGTCTGAATTGTAAGAAGGAGTGGCAGCATCATAGTGTGTCTCCCCCATCGAAAAGGAAAGGCAATACGTCAATGACTGACATTTGACAGTGCCGCACTACAGCAATAGCACGCTGCTCGTGGTCTCGAAGTGGCTTCTGCTCCTAGGTTTAAAAGGGTGATTGACTGGCAGCTGTAGCAGATTTCCTAGCGCTAGAGGCGAGCGGTGGCTGCTGCTGGGATTACAGCTAGGCTCCATAAGAATGGAGTTTGATTTGGATAAATGTGAGGTTTTGCATTTTAGTAAAACATTCAAGGGCAGGACTTGTACAATTAATGGTGCGGCCCTGAGTAGAACAGAGAGATCTAGGGATTTGGGTACATAATTCTTTGAAATTTGCACCACAGGTAGATGGGTGGTTAAGAAGGCATTTAGCATGTTTGCCTTCTTTGCTAAGACCTTTGAGTATCGGAGTTGGGATGTCATGTTGAGGTTGTACTGGATGTTGGTGAGGTCACTTCCGGAGTACTGTGTGCAGTTCTGGTTGCACTGTTATAGGGAGGATATTATTAAAGAGAGGGTTCATAAAAGATTTACCAGAAATGGAGAGTTTGAGTTACAAAACTAGGCTGGATAGACTGGGACATTTGTCACCAGAGCTTAGGAGATTGAGGGGTGACCTTGTAAAAGCTTATCAAATCACAAAGGACATAATTAGGGTGAATAGCAAAGGTCTTTTCCTAAAGATGAGTGCGTTCAAAACTAGGGAGCATACTTTTAAGGTGAGAGGAGAAAAAATTAAAAAGGACATGAGGGGCAAGTTTTTCCCACAGAACGTGGTTAATGTGTGGAATGATCGATCAGAAGAAGTCGTGGATGCAGGTACAGTTACAGCATTTAAAAGACATTTGGATCAGTACATGAACTAGAAAAGGTTTGGAGGGATATGTGCCAAGTGCAGGTGGGTGGGACTTGTTTAGTTTAACAACATGGTCAGCATGAACTAGTTGAACTGATAGGTCAGTTTCTGTACTGTATGACTCTGTGACAGTTATGACTCTGAGGTCAAAGATAAATTGAGGATTCTGCAGATGAGAGATCGGGGAGTCTACAAAATAGGGGTGGAGGCAGGGGTGTTGAGTGGGAAGGGGTGTGATTTGGAAGTGAATACAAGGAGGAACAAAGGTGGGCAACATCTTGAGGATTGCAAATATATGTGTGGCTTTCTCCTAAAGATGAACACTGCCTTTTCCACAATGTTATTTAGAAACCAGCCTTCTGAATATTAGCTGTTTTGGATATTTTCAATCAGTCTGTTCAGGGATGTTAATACACCTCTTCTGGTGTAGGCAGGGTTTAAGAAAAGCCTCCTGGCTCGAAGATAGGGATACTACCACAACGCTACAAGAGCCCCACAACTCAAAAGCTTTATATTTTCCTAATCAACTGGTTGTGAGAAGTTGTTACACACCACTGAAGCAGGTGGGACTTTAACCCACATCTCCAGGCTCAGAGGTAAGGATACTACCACCGTGCCTCAAGTCAGTAGCTTTATATGTTTTCCCCTAATTTTTCTCATCAACTCGTTCAGAGATGTTAATACACACATCTGAAGCAGGTGGGACTTAAAACCAGGCCTCTCTGTTTCGGGGCCAGGGAGACCACCATTGTAACACAAGATGTTCCCCCCCCCCCCCCACCGCAAACCACTGCTAAATCACTTTATGGTGTGGCAGGAAATTGTTTGAGTCCATTGGCTTGTTACCAAGCTTAATTGTCCATTAATTACTTTCCTAAAAGATGGTCGGCAGGCTGCCGAGTATTGATTCCTACCACCACCAGACTTTCTGTGTGAGGAATGGGTGAGAAGACAGCGAGTTGGTCGCCTACAATCATTTCCTCTGCATCCCCCAATCATTGGCTACCAAACACTCCCACACACAATACCTTAGTGCCTCAAAGCCAGCGCAGAATCAGACCCAGCAAATCAGCAGGGACAAATGGTACAGCCACGAACACAAAATGATGGCATGTGGTGAAATTGGTGTTGTTCTCAATGTGGGCATGTGTATTATTCTTCATGTGAATTACAGTGGTCCACAAATTAGTTAGCTTAAGGTTATAAATGCATGGTAATCTGGGATATTGGACGTGAGAGATGCTATGAGGCATGGTTGGCGATTATTGGAGAGGACCAAAAGAGCTGCGGATGCTGTAAATCAGGAACAAAAACAGAAGTGCTGGAAAAGCTCAACAAGTCCGGCAGCATCCATGAAGTGATATCAGAGTTAACGTTTCGGGTCTGGTGACCCCTTTGAAGGTGACCCTGCTGAGCTTTTCCACCAACTTCTGTTCTTGTTGTAATTATTGAAGATAGTTTGGTATGGTACTGTAAGAGAACTTGTGACGCCTAATCACAGTAATGCCCTCAAAAAACATGCTGCAACTCAGGCCTAGCCAAAAATGTGAGGGGAAACGAGGCCCAGAGCAGCGTGAGGGGAAACGAGGCCTGTAGTGACGCGAGGGGAAACGAGGCCCGGAGCGGCGCGAGGGGAAACGAGGCCCGGAGCGGTGTGGGGGGAAACGAGGCCTGGAGCAGCGTGAAGAGAAACAAGGCCCGAAGCAGCATTGGGCGAAATGAGGCATGCAGCAGGGTGTGGGTGGGGGGGGGGGGTGGAAAATGAGGCCCGGAGCAGCGTGGGGGGAAAACGAGGCCCGGAGCAGGGTGAGGGGAAACGAGGCCCGGAGCTGCATAGGGGGAAATGAGGCATACAGCAGGGTGGAGAGGGGGGGGGGGAAAATGAGGCCCGGAGCAGGGTGAGGGGAAAACGAGGCCCGGAGCAGGGTGAGGGGAAACGAGGCCCGGAGCAGCGTGGGGGGAAAATGAGGTCCGGAGCAGGGTGAGGGGTAACGAGTCCTGGAGTGGTGTGGGGGGCAAACGAGGCCCGGAGCAGCATGGGGGGAAAAAAGGCCCGGAGCAGTAGGAGGGGAAACAAGTCCTGGAACAGCGTGAGGGGAAGCAGTTCCCGGAGCAGCGCGAGGGAAAGGGAGTGTCGGAGCAGCCAACGTACCTTGGTGCAGCTGAGTGCTGGTGCAGAGCAGACTGGAGGCTTGATGAAGGCAGTCAGACTGAGCAGCTGCTGTTCAAAGTTCTTACCAGACTGTATTGTCAATCCTTTAACTATGTTATGGCTATCTTATTTCTAACTTAGTGTTCAGACATTTTATTCCTCTTTTGTATCAAAGATTTGTACCTAGGTACTTGTACCTAAAGTGGCACCATTAGAGGCCTCCGTTGTAAAAACTTTTCACTGTGATCCCGTACTTCTGTACTGGAGGACTGGTGATAAAGAATATTCTATACTGACCTAGATAGATACAGGCTTATCTTCCATTCAGTTCACATCACATAATGCATCTGGCCTAATTCGTCCCTGACAATGACTCCCCATCATCTTTGATATTTCTGTCTTGCAATTTTTACCTAATTTGAATTTAAAAGAACCTATGGGCTCTGAACCAGAATGAAGGGTATGTTGAAAATATGAAGACTCAAGCTTGTGGCCAAATTCATACGACCTTGCTGAATGCCTCAGAAACCTGGACAAGAGGCAAAATCTTTGGAAGAAAATAGGAACCTGTGAAATGTGCTTTCTCTGAGGTACACCTAAAATTCCATATAAAGATGTCACAACCACACAAATCATATTGTCAGAGTGCACGGACAGCAAATTTCGTATAGTTTGCATAACTCCCTTTTTATTTCTTTCTCATGTGACATCCAGAAACAATAATGTCAGTATGTCATTTATTTGATTTGAGCTGAAACTTTAGACACCCCTTCTAGGGGGCATTGTGGAGGGCAGCAGAAGGAGAGGTCAACCCACCTGTACTTGGATGACAGACATCATAAAGCAGTTTCAGATGAGCCACAGTGGATGTGAAAGCTTGACTCAAGACAGCTGAATGAAATGTACCAGAGTGCAGATGGCCTGGTAGGAGTAGCTAAAAGCAGAAGCAGCAGTACCGCAGTTACATTAGCTGCAGATTTCCTAGATTACGAAAATGTAAATTTATCTGCATCCCTGGACCTGGTGTTGTACAATGACATCTACTGGAAGTGCACAGAATGGATGACATTTGAGGACAGGATTCAACCTGATTGTGATCTCTACAGTCAGATAGCTTGCTGTCACGACCTTATTACTGCATGAACAATAGCTTTCTGGGGGAGTTACCAAAGGTTGGCCACTGCTGGCAAAGTTGTACTTCAGTGAGAGCATAACCTCCTTCATGAAATGAAAGTCAAGGACAAAATTTCAAGAATTTTCAAAATGTAGATTAATACTTTGGCCTGCTTTCATATATTTGTTTTCCAGCCATTAAGGTGCAGCACTGATGTTATATGGTTAAAGTAGCCTGGTTAAGAAGCATTATTGACTCTACAACATTCATGCATTGATAACGTACAAGGTCATACGAAAATGGTAGCAATCAGAAAAGGGCAAGGAGTAAATGACTCATTTAGCAGTTGGTAATTTTAAAGATGGAATTTCAAAAGTTGAGAAATAACTTAAAAGCGAACTGCTAATATCCATTGAAACCAGTTCTGGTTTTAAGTGTATGAATCACCAAGGGTGTATTAGAATTCATGAAATGCATTTCAGCAGATTAGGAGGTCTTTCGTAATGCTAGAATATTATGGCCTTTATGTGCAAAGTGAGTGTAATACTGTCGTTAAAGTAATACTATTAATTTGGTATTCAAGTGGAAGCAGATGTATATGACATTTGCAGGACAGAAAGCAATCATTTGATCCAAATAGCCTATCTCAGTGTTAACACTCCACATCAGCCACTTGCCTTCCTAACCCTATTTACTTCTCTACCATTCTTTCTCGTCTTCCCCTGAATATATCAATGTTATTTGTTTGAAATCAATCCATGTAGCATTAAGTTCCTAGGACCTCTAGGAACAGCCCACTTTAAAAGATCTATGCAAAGCTCCCACATAAAGTACTGCAACGAGATGCTGCTTATCTACAAAAGTAACTTTGATCTATTTAAGGAGTCCAGCATATTTTCCTCCGAAAACAAGAAGACGGGTAAAATTAATTGATTACAAAGTAAATTAGCAAGAAAGCTACATCTTCAGGCATCAATGTTAAAAGTTTATTCAAATAATTATTTTGAAATCGTGGGAGGGCCCAATTGGACTTAGAAAAATCCCCATTGTACCAGGGTGTTGAAAAGCCGAAGTAGAAGTGATAATAAAGGTTAACCAAAGATCCCGCAGAAGAAAAAGAAATAGTTTCATAACCTTAAAATGATGGCTGAACTGAATATTGTGTACAATCAACAGTGGAACATTTAGCTTTACGAAGGCCAGAGGGACACATCCCTGAAAAAACCCCCAAGAACTATTGAAAGAAGTGTGGCGCCTCCACATCATCCTTTCTGCAGGACAGAGACAAATGCTGAGTCCTCCAACTGTGGTAAGTCAGCATACACATTGTGAAAGGAAAGAAGTGAAACTTTCTTTTCTGATATACATCATGGTGTTTGTTTCTTTCTACCATGGTACATTGTAGGGCTGGGAATATTTTAAAAAAATAAAAGTTTCACTCAAAAAGGAATAGTTTATTTTATGGGATCCAGATTTTAGTCTTTTAGTTTAATTCTGCATCCTGTGTTGGGATGTTCTGAGGAAGGGTCATCGGACCCGAAATGTTAATTCGGATTTCTCTCCACAGATGCTGCTAGACCTGCTGAGCTTTTCTAGCAATTTCAGCTTTTATTTCTGATTCCCAGCATCTACAAATCTTTTGGTTCTTATTAAATATTTTGGGCTCCACTTGTTTTCTGGAAAGCGTTTCCTAGTAACCTGAAAAGTCTGTCTGAAGACTTTGAAGAGTGAGAATCAGGTTGGACAATTCTATGAAATACGAGGGAGGAAAAGAAGCAATGCCAATGATACAGGCCTTAGTTACTCTGGGGTTTAAGAGAACTAGGCCATTAAGAACTAGGGGCAGGAGTAAATAATTCAGCCTCCCAAACATGCTCCACCATTTAATACGATCATGACTGATCTCATCTTGGCCTCAACTTCACTTTCCTGCCGGCTCCCTTTAACCCATTACTCATGAAAAGCTGGTCTATTTCCCCCTTAAATTTATTCAGTGTTCTGGCATCCACTGTACTCTGGGGGTAGTGAAAGTGATAGTGAAACAGGGGAGGATTAGTCAAGTGGGCAAAGGCGAGTGAGGACAGAAACTGAGGAAGAGTCTGATTCCAGAATCCCCATCATGAATTACTCATGTGTATCCCTAACTGTAACTACAAATGATGCCAACCAAGATAATAAAGTGTGAAGTTGGATGAACACAGCAGGCCAAGCAGCATCTCCTGAGAGATGCTGCTTGGCCTGGTATGTTCATCCAGCTTCACACTTTATTATATTGGATTCTCCAGCATCTGCAGTTCCCATTATCAATGATGCCAACCACTTTTGTTTAAAAAGGTACACAGATTGATCACTCAGGGGCCACACATAACATGCTAAACACAATGGCTATTTTTCAGAAAATGGAATAAGCTTTTCCTACCTCATTGTCATATATATACATATATCCCTCATTCTATGTATTTTTGTTAGGTCTCACTGGGATTCAGTGATAAAGATTTGGTGGGACCAGGGTTGTACTTATCATTTGTTCTTTTTCTTTCTGTGTATCAGCTAGCAGATACAAGAAATTGTTTGGAGGTGAGCAGAGTGATCAGTTTCACAGGGATGTCATCAAACACAGGTTTCTGTTCACTTGTTTAGAGACAATTGCACCTTCTATGAAGGCAAGAAATTTAAATGATTAGACATGGGCTTATGGCTGGCTGCGAAAACTATTGTGTGCTTCATTACTCAGTTCTCCTTCAGTGAGAAAGGCCTGAACATCTCTAAAAGACAATATGCTATCCAATGCTTGGGGCTGACTAACTAACTGTGTTAACATAAACATGCCTACTATAACTGCGGATTTCAATGTGTTTGCAAGATAGGCAGCATTTGGGCTCCTGAGGCCATCCACTCCAGACTGAACACTTCCTCCCTTCTTTCCTTCCCCTTTTCATTGTCTTTCCTTTCCTTTCTCGTTTGCTTCATCTTTTACCTGTCAGCGGCAGCAGAGAAGGTGACATCGCAGAGGTGGGCAGCCGGAGCGGGCCTCTTGGTGAGGCAGTGGGAGCGTGGCAATTGAGGCAGGGACTCCCGGTGGTGGTAGGCCCAGGCCGGGGACTCCAGGCATCGGAGAGGCAGCAGCTGAGGTGGCAGCAGTGTATGTGCCTGGATTGGGGACTCCTGGTGTTGGCAAGGTGGGCCCAGTGGCAAAGAGATAGCAGCTGAAGAGTGGCGAATTCTACATTGATGGTTCTGGCACAGGCGGCAGTGAGTTGGTGGAGAAGGGGGTAACAAGGTGTGGAGCTGGATGAACACAGCAGGCCAAGCAGCATCTTAGGAGCAGGAAAGCTGACATTTCAGGCCTAAACCCTTCATCCTTTTTTTTCTGATGAAGGGTCTAGGCCCGAAATGTCAGCTTTCCTGCTCCTCTGATGCTGCTTGGCCTGCTGTGTTCATCCAGCTCCACACCTTGTTATCTTGGATTCTCCAGCATCTGCAGTTCCTATTATCTCAGTTGGTGGGGAAAGGGTGGCATTGATGAGCCAGCTCAGCGTTCAGGACTGATGGTGAAGGTGGCAGAATGAAGATGGACTTGACGTCCTTGAGCTATATGGTTCTTTTTTTTTAGTCTTCAGCTATTCAGAATGGTGCCAGATTGTGGCGACAGTTGAAGCTTTTAACCATATTTTACTGTATTATTCACTGTAAAATACAAGTGAAAATAAATCAATGCAATTCAATTCAGGACTGCACTGTGTCATTAGTGACATACAATACAGAGTACTGATTTTTGAATTCCATTGTTCAATTTAATACCTGCAACTCTAATGGACTGCGATAGTTTGGAAAGGGACCAAAATCACTGACCTAAAATAGCCACAAGCCATAAGACTATAAGACCATAAGCTATAGGAGCAGAATTAGGCCATTTGTCCCATCGAGTCTACTCTGCCATATGATCATCGCTGATATAAGCATCAGCTAACCACAGAGGTTGGCCATTTTTCATGCAACTAATGTGGATTAACATGGAAGAAACTTGAGCTAAAATGAACATTTTCTCTACGGGCAATTAAATCTACCAGAATTTGCTCTCAGAGCCATGAAATGGCCTGATCTCTGATTTGATATACACCACTGTGAGAATCATTATGTGTTAGAGATGAAACATTGCACACAACTGCCAAGCTTTAAAAGCATGTTGCCCCACAGCTGGAATGTGTAAACAAGCTTGTATTTCAAGGGGATTTTACTGTCTCTCAAGAGGGAACAGCATCCAGATAACATCACTGATTGGAAAAAAATATTATGACACTGAAAACTTAAAAGATAACTGCAATATTTGCTACTCCTGATGGTCTAAGAACCCAACTAAGCATTTGTGGTTTCAGATTAAAATCTCAAAGCTACCCAAAGGGGGCTTTAAACTATGTTTTTAAAAATCCCTCTTTTGTACTTGACACTATCAGGCTGCATGTTTAGTGTCATATCTTTATCACTTTTGCTTGGGTGATAAACTTGTTTTTACATAATTCACAAGCCATGCAATTAGCTCTGAGAGTAAAAATTAGTTAGCTGTACATTAATGGTAGAAGGCTGTTGTCATGTTCTAAAAATAGAACTTAGAGCTTTACTGTGACCTGTTGGAGAAGCCACATAGGTGGGAGTCAGTTAAAGGCCTCCTCACCTTGTACGAGCAGCAGCGCGAGCCAGAGAGCTGACGGAAAGGTAGGGTTGTTTTATAACGTACCTCATATAGCAGCGGCCCTCTTGTTTTCAGCAGCAGATGTGTGGATAGAACATGAGCCAATAAGGAACTGATATATTCGGGCCTTGGCTAAACCCAAAACACTACACGTGTAATGTCTCCCATCCATCATCCACCTCTAACCAAAACTGAAGACTGTGTGGAGGGTTGATAAAGTAAGGCTTCTTTTTAAATTCCTCTGAAAATCTAGAGCAGAGGGAATGGAAGCTGGGCGGGTGCATGCTCCTCTTGCAGGATGTGGGAGGTAAGGGTCACTACTGGTGTCCCCTCTGACTTCACCTGTGAGAAGTGCACCCAACTCCAGCTCCTCAAAAACCCTGATAGGGAACTGGAGCTGGAGCTGGATGAACTTTGGATCATTCGGGAGGCCGAGGGGGTGATAGAGAGGAGTTATAGGGAGGTGTTCACACCCTAGGTACAGGCAAAAGGTAGCTGGGTGACTGTCAGGAAGGGGAAAGGGGATAGGTGGGCAGTGCAGGGATCCCTGTGGCCTTTCCCCTCAATAATAAGTATACTGCTTTGGATACTGTCGGGGCGTATCAGGGGAAGGCCGTAGCAGACAAGTCTCTGGCATTGAGCCTGGCCCTGTGGAGAGCATAGGAGAGCAACTGTAGTGGGAGATTCAATAGTAAGAGGCACAGACTGGCGATTCTGTGGACACGAATGAGATGAGCGGATGATATGTCGCCTCCTGGGTGCCAGGGTCCGTGATGTCTCCCATCGTGTCTTCAAGATCCTTAAGGGGAGGGTGAGCAACCAGCAGTCATGGTACACATCGGTACCAATGGCACAGGTTGCAAAGGGCAGAGAATGTGAAAAGCAAGTACAAGGAGTTAGGTTGGAAGCTGAAGTCCAGGACAAACAGGGTAGTTATCTCTGGATTATTACCAGTGCCATGTGATAACGAGGTAAAAACCAGGGAGAGAGTGCAGGTAAACACGTGGCCACAGGGCTGGTGTAGGAGGGAGGGCTTCCATGACATGGATAATTTCAGCACACTCTGGGGAAGGTGGGACCTGTACAGTAAGGACGGGTTGCACCTGAACCGGAAGGGCACAAATATCCTGGGAGGGAGGTTTGCTAGAGTTATACAGGATGGTTTAAACTGTTAGGGGGTGGGGAACTGGATTTGAAATTCAGGGGATGAGGTATTCAGCATTCCAATGACACAACAGGGAGTGAGGTTGTTTTGAAAGAAATGCGGTCGATGGAGCGTAATTGTGGACACAGGGATGGTTTGACGTGTGTATACTTCAATGCTAGAAGTATCAGAAATAAAGTGGATGAACTTAGAGCATGGGTCAGTACTTCGAACTATGTTGATAGGGCCATTACAGAAACTTGGGTAACTCAGGGTAAGGAATGGTTGTTGGAAATTCCAGGATTTCAATGCTTTAAGAGAAATATGGAGGGTGGAAAAAGAGGTGGGGGCGTGGCATTGCTCGTCAGGGCTAGTATAGCAGCTACTGAAAGGCAGTTCGAGAATGATACGTCTACAGAGTCAGTTTGGGTTGAGATCAGGAACAAGAAAGGAGCAGTCACTTTGTTGGGGTTTTTTTAACAGACCTCCTAATAGGTGCAGAGAAGTAGAGGAGTGGATTGGGAGGCAGATACTGGAAAGGTGCAGAAGTCACAGGGTTGTTTTCATGAGTGACTTCAACTTTCCAAATATTGATTGGAAACATTTTGGTTGTAATAGTTTCGATGGAGCAGATTTTGTCCAGTGCGTTCAGGAAGGTTTCCTGACACAGTATGCAGATTGACCAACACGGGAGAGACCACTTTGGATTTGGTGCTTGGCAATGAACCGGGCAAAGTGTTAGACCTGCTGGTAGGAGAGCACTTTAGTGGTAGCAATCATAACTCTTTTACTTTTACAATAGTCATGGAAAAGGAGAGGTACATACAGCAGGGTAAGGCTTATAATTGGAGGAAGGGTAATTACAATTCTGTCAGGCAAGAACTGGGTAAAACAAAATGGGAACAGATGCTGTCAGGGAAGAGCACTACTGGAATGTGGAGATTGTTTAAGGAATGATACGGGGGAGAAGCGGTCGAGCAAGGGAGCCTTGGTTTTCAAGAGAGGTCAAACGACTGGTTAAGAGGAAGAAGGATGCTTTTATGCAAGGTCAAGGAAACAAGGAATGGAAAAGGCTCTAGAGGGATTCAAGTTATCCAAAAAGGAGCTGAAGAAAGGGCTTAGGAGAGCTATAAGGGGGCATGAGAAAACCTTGGCAGATAGGATCATGGAAAGCTCCAGAGCTTTTTATACGTCTGTGAGGAATAAGAGATGACCAGAGAAAGGGTAGAGCCAATCAAGGTTTGTAAAGGGAATTTGTGCACAGAGGCTAAAGACATAGGGGAGGTCATTAATGAATACTTTTCTTCAGTATTCACAGCTGAGAGGGACCTAGTTGTAGGGGAGGACAGTGTGAAACAGGCTGGTAGGCTAGAGGAGGTCAATGTTAGTAAGGAAGATGTGCTAGGAATTTTGAGGAAGTTGAAGATAGATAACCACCCCCAGGGCCTCATGTGACTAATCCAAGGAATCTATGGGAAGTGAGGGAAGAGATCGTAGGGCCTTTGGAGATGATCTTTTTGTCCTCACTGTCCATCGATATAGTGCCGGGAGATTGGAGAGAGGCAAACGTCATTCTCTTGTTCCAAAAAGGGAATAGGGATAACCCTGGAAATTACAGGCCAGTTAGTCTTCCATCAGTGGCAGGCAAATTATTGGATAGGGCTCTGAGAGATAGGATTTATGATCACTTGGCAAGGCACAGTTTGATTTGAGAGAGTCAGCATGGATTTTTGAGGGGCAGATCATGCCTCACAAACCTTATTGAATTCTTTGAAGAGGTGACTAAACACATGGATGAAGGTCAGGCAGTGGATGTAGTATACATGGATTTAAATAAGGCGCTTGATAAGGTTCCCCATGGTAGGCTCATGCAGAAGGTAAGGAGACATGGGATAGGGGATATGTCGCTGATTGAATTCAGAATTGGCTGACCCTTAGAAGACAAAGGGTGGTAGTGGACGGATAATATCCAACATGGT
Source organism: Stegostoma tigrinum (assembly GCF_030684315.1). Classification (NCBI taxonomy): domain Eukaryota; kingdom Metazoa; phylum Chordata; class Chondrichthyes; order Orectolobiformes; family Stegostomatidae; genus Stegostoma; species Stegostoma tigrinum. Next base: position 69,701,654 of record NC_081354.1, read on the forward strand.
GCTCAGTTACGAGTGGTGTACCATAAGGATCTGTCCTGGGTCCTCTTCGATTTGTGATTTTTGTAAGGGATTTGAATGAAAAAGTGGAAGGGTGGGTTAGTAAGTTGGTGGATGATACAAAGGTGGGTCACCTTGTGGACAGTGTGGAGGGCCGTTCTAGGTTACAAAGAGACATTGAGAGGATGCAGAGCTGAGCTGTGAAGTGGCAGATGGAGTTTAACCCTGAAAAGTGTGAGGTGATTCAGTTTGGAAAGACAAACTTGAAAGCAGAATACAGGGTTAACAGAAAGATTCTTGGCACTGTGAAGGAACAGAGGGATCTTGGGGTTTGCGTTCACAGTTTGCTGAAAGCTGCCACTCAGGTGGATAGAGTTGTTAAGAAGGCGTATGGTGTGTTAGCTTTCATTAATAGAGGGATTGAGTTCAAGAGCCAAGAAGTTAGGGTCCAGCCATACAAAACCCTGGTTTGGCCACATGTGGAGTATTATGTCCAGTTTTGGTCACCTCATTACAGGAAGGATGTGGAAGCATTCGAAAAGGTGCAGAGGAGATATACCAGAATGTTGCCTGGAATGGAGGGAAGGTCTTACAAGGAAAGGTTGAGAGAGTTAGGACTTTTCTCTTTAGAAACGAGGAAGGAAGATAAGTGACTTGATAGAGGTGTACAAAATGATCAGAGGTATAGATAAAGTAGACAGCCTGAGACTTTTGCCTAGGGTGGAAGTAGCTATTGTGGGGAGCATAATTTCAAATTGAGTGGAGGTAGATACAGGGGAGACGTCAGAGGTAGGTTCTTTACTCAGAGAGTGGTAAGGGTGTGGAATGCATTGCCGGAAAGGGTAATGAAGTTGGCCTCATTAGGGGTATTTAAGTGTCTATTAGATAGGAAAATGGATGATAGTATAAGGTAGGGGTGGAGATTAGGTAGACCTTAGGATTAGGGTAAAAGTTTGGCACAACATCATGGGCTGAAGGGCCAGTACTGTGCTGTACTGTTCTATGTTCTATGTTCTAGCAGTAGATTTCATGCCTCCAAGTCAGAAGGCAACCTGATGTACGAAGGTCTCCTTTCTTTCTGCATGTTGAAAAGGTGCTGGAGTAATGGTAACTAACCTGTGATAAAGTATAAAAAGTTAGTTTTAACTCTGCTTGACAGGCAGTTAAACTCACTGAAGTTCCACGGATTTAGATAGGAGACATTCAGGCCACATAAGTGATGTCTGGGAGTTAAAATGTTAACCCCTACTCCCAGACTCTACCCCCAAAACCCCTACCCCCCACCCCCAAACCTTGCTGTGCTAGGCTGGTTGGCTGTATCAGCCTTGGCCATTCCAAACTACTCATATGGGGGCTTAAAATCAGTGTTTCTCTTCTCCAAAATTTCCAGGTTTCTTTCTTAAAGTATTTTATATCACTACATTTTAAAATAGAATACTGCCCTTGTCGTATATAGTAATGATTCTGAAAGGGATTAATATTGAAGACAGCATTAGGCTTCACCCAACCTGATAATGTCACACAGTCTTGTGTGGAGAATTGAGGAGACCAGTTTGAGATCCCAATGGGGTCAGATGCACCATTCCCAGTTCCTGACAGTCATTTTGTCAAACCAGCCAAAATAAGTTGAACATATTGCTACCAACTTATTTCCTGCCACCAGCCCCTGCAAATGACAAACTTTGAAGCGCACTCGTTTATTGTAACGAATCTTGTTACTGCAGAAGCAGTACCGAGGTACCTTTGTACCTAAGATGGTACTGTCAGTGGTGGCTATAAACTTTTCACTGCACTCGTTTGAATACATGTGACAATAAAGCTAATTTACTTCCAACTGCTGGAGCTATTCTTTGATGGAGGCACCTAGGGCTACTTCGCTGGCAATGATGTCATAGGTATTGATCCTGCACAGGATGTGAGTGACAGCAATCACAACCATTACTATTATTCAATAAACTACATCTTATTACCATAAGCACATCTTCATGTTAAGACTCAAAAGCAGTTCATCCTATGCCTTTATAAAGCAAGAAAGCGCTTGTTGGTGGCAGCAGTCTACACAAACCATGAGCTGGTGGTGGTTGATTCCACGGACGTACAACAGTCAGAAAAACCCAAAATCCTCACTGAACAGAAACACTTTTTAAAGCTCCATCCATAACCCTGAAGCATCTCACAGCACTTTTGAAGTTCAGTTATCATTGCAAATTAAGAAACACACAGTAGAGATGGAAATAGCCAGATGATCTGTTTGAGACGTTGACTGAGGGATAAATGTTGACCAGGACACTAGGAAGAACTCCCCCGTTCGTCCTTGAACCATTGTCACATCTACTTGGAATCGCAGATGGTGACTCAGTCTAATATCACTTTCAAAATTCGACACTTCCAACAGTGTAGCCCGCCCTTCATAATTTATTTTAAGTAATTTAAATAGTAACGATATAGTAAATAATGAAGGTCTAAAGCTGCTTTTATTATAACAGGAAATGTAAAACCAGACTGCAGGCAGTTTTCAGTATGTTAGTGGGTGGGATTAAAAACATGCTTTTCATCTTTAATGCTTAACTTGAAACAAATTTTATCGAAATAAAATCCACTCATACTTTACCTTCATTTTTCTTTATCAGCTGGAACAAAAATTGCAGGATGAAGCATATTCTGAAAATTGAGGGGATTATAAATACACCAAAGAAGTAGTGTCGAATTTATATTATTGATTATGATGCTGTGCAACCTCAGGATGTTGAGAAGAACTATCCCATGAAGCTTAACATTGATGTGAAATCTCATACTTCTATGAAACTGTGCACCATGAGCAAGGCATGAGTAAGAACAAGCAATAATAGCACTATATCTGCCAGCCCCATAACACCGCGTGTGTCATCTTCAAAAGAAAATTAGACACTCGTTGTGGTAGGGACGCAACAATTGATATTGAATTACTAAACGACAAAACCAGCAGCTAGTTTATCCTTAAAAGGAGCATACTGCAGTAAATCTTTCAAATATATTTCTGAGTAATTGCAGCTCAGTGAGAGAGAGTCACACAAATCATGGAGAGCTCAGTTTTGATTCTTAACAGATTTAGGGTGTACCAGTGGGGACAGCAAGATCTATTTTCCAATCAAAAAGCCAAGAAAAACATGAGGGCAGCATAACAGTTGCCGTCAGCTCCCCTATGTCAGAGAGCAGAATATCATCCAGGACTTTTGTTTCTCATTACAAGGCAGTAAAATAATCTCACATGATGGGTTCTATCTGGGTTTGCAAAATTTTGTTGTATTTTTGCGCGAGTCCAAGACCAGACAAGCAGCATACATTTAAAACACTTTAGATCTTTCAGCAAAATATACTGGCCTCACCTTCAGTAGCAGTGATAATAATAGTGGTCTGCTGTAAGTTATTGTTACTCAGTAAGCACACAGTATCTCTCAATCTGGAATCTTACAACAGTGTAAATAGTCAGAGGTCTTCATAAATTTCGAGTAATCTTTCTTAACAAGAGTCCATTCCTCATGGTGTATGTTGCAAGGGCTAATGCATTGGGAACATTCAGAATGTGCCATGCCTTCAGTGTTCTTTTTTTTACCCAGAAAGCACATCAATTTTCATGTCACACTTGTCACTTTTGGGAGACAAATTACCCCCCGTTATTTCATTTTGTTTTAAACCAAATTTAATTTAAATGATTTTCAAATTTTCAGAATGCTCCAGTGAGATTTGAATTCTGAGGTGGGGGGTGGGGAAGAGGCAGTTTTATGGAGCCCATAAGCGAGAGATACGACATCTGTAGTGACCTCTTTTGGTGGGATGCCAAATTTTGACTTCCTGACACCACCAACTCAACAAAAACGTTATCAAGGAATCCCTACAGTGTGGAAGCAGGCCATTTGGCCAACTGACTCCACACCATCCCCTGAACAGCATACCACCTAGACACAGACCTCGCACTCCCCGCTATCCCTGTAACGCTACATTTCCCATGGTTAATCCACCTAGCCTGCATATCCCTGGACACTACGGGCAATTTAGCATGGTCAATCCACCTAACAGCTTTTGACCATGGGAGGTAACCCACACAGACAGGCGGAGAATATGCAAACTCCACACAGACAGTCACCTATGGGTGAAATTGAACCTGGGTTCCTGTTACCATGAGGCAGTAGTGCTACTCACCATGCCACTGTGCCACTCATTATATAGTGGGTCTCTTAGTCATAATCAATAGAACTGAGTGGGGCGGTCCAAGAATGACACATTGGGAGAGGTTTGAAAATAATTTATCCAAGACTGGAATTTTAGGAAGGTCTTCAAAGAGAAAGTGAATCACAGAGGTTGAGGGGCTTCAGGTAGATATTCCAAAATTTGGGATCTAGGTTGGAGAGGCTGACAAGAAAGCTATGAATGTTAAAACGATTTGAAGCAAAATATTCTAGAGGATAGAAGTAGAGAAATTGAGAGTTTGGGACAAGGTTCCATAGCTGGCAAAGGTTACAGAGACAGAGAAAGTTGTAAACATAAGCCAGCAACAGTAGCATTGTGATCATGCTACTTGCTATGGAATCAACAGGTCTGGACTGATTAGTTTGTATATGTAAGTTCAAATCCTGTCATAATAGCTGGGGAATTTGATTAACTTAGTTCAATATCATTTAAATTAAAGATTATTCTCAGTAAGCTTACCACTGGTTTGTTGTAGAAGCCAATTGTCTACTAATACCTTATAAGTAAGCATATTTACTATGCTTACTCAGACTGTATGACTTCATAACATGTGGTTGCTTTTAACTGCCTGCTGAGATAGTGCAGCAAACCAGTCAGTTGCAGGTAAGGTTGCCCTTCTGGAAGTTAATTAGGATAGACAAAAAATGTTGGCCTTACTAGCGACACCCAAATACAATGAGTATGAATTTAAAAAAGGCTAAGAATTTTAAATAAAAACAGAAAGAACCGCGCATGTTGTAGATCAGGAACAAAAACAGAAGTTGCTGGAAAAGCTCAGCAAGTCTGGCAGCGTCTATGAAGAAACAGTCTTGTCCTAAGAGTCATCAGACCTGAAACATTAACTCTCACTTTTTCTTCACAGATGCTGTCAGAACTGCTGAGCTTTTCCAGCAACTTCTGTTTTTGTTCCTGATTTGCAGCATCTGCAGCTCTTTCAGTTTTTATTGAGTAAATAACTCACTGCCACATCTCTTCTAGGCATGTCCACCATGAAGAAGTTCTGCTCCTCTCTCCAATGGGATTTCCATTCCAATCTTTCTTCTTGCCCATTGACTTTAATTTCACTATCACTCCTGGTGTTTGACCAGGTATTTGCTAAAACTCGTTTCCACAGCCATATCATATTCCTCAGCAACAGCCTCTAGCTCAGAATCACCCCACATGGATTCCAACTGAAGTTTCATCCCTTATGATTGAATCCTCCCAGGATCACAGACATCTCCATGACATTCAACATTGCAAGAACAGCTGCTCTCGCCACATCCTGAGGTCCACACTCAGTGCCATGTAATATCAAATGCACACTCTTTACCTGAGTTCTGAGGAAGGGTCATTGGACCTAAAATATTAACTCTGTTTTCTTCACAGATGCTGCCAGACCTGCTGAGCTTTTCCAGCAACTTCTGTTTTTGTTCCTAAGAGTTTTAAATATGAAATAATAGGCTTTGACCTACTATAGATGGGCATGGGTGGATAATGGGTGATTAGAAAAGGATATAGAAAGTAGAGATTTGGAGAAAACAAAGTCAAGGATTATCTACTGGCTGAGATGTCACGTTAACACTATTTATTATGCACTAATATGACATACATAGATATACCAGGCCCAGGGATTATAGTTACAGTAGGTAAGGTAATCATTCCATTTTGTGTATTCATGTCTATGTTGTATCAATGAGAGACAAGTGTAGTCTTCTTCCAGAGTTTCTCAAGTTCTGTGTGTCCTAACTCTGTTCACACTGTGGTATTTATACTCAACCATGTGCATTGGATTGTGACATCATCACGGGCTGATCCAGGGCCCCATTCCAATTACACAACAGCGACCGGTAGGAGTGTTGCTGAATCTCAATAAACAGGAATGGTAGGAAAGTGCTAAAGCCAACATCAGCAACAGGCAGGCAACCGAGATCTCATCAGGCTCCTGTAATTGGCAAAATCTATCTCTAGGAATTTGACATTCAATGTAAGACCATGCCATGAGAATACAGCAATCTTGCCATTTTCAGCTAGAAGCATTTAGATCTCCTTCAGCTCTAATGCGGCCTCAAGCTCCTGCTGTGCAGCGATTCCCTCCCCTTGCTTGACAGGATGGGGACACAATGAAGGAGAGGGGTGGTGTAACAACAGCAGAATTGGTACAATGCTGCAACAATCATTGATAAGTGCCTGCTTGATTGACTACTGTTATGGACCAGACGAGACCCCCTAAAAATATTTTAAGAGGTAAAATAGACCCTAATTTTTTTCTTACTTTAAAGGCAAATATGAAGTACTGTGTTCCAGATGCAATCTTACCAGTCTAACAACTCAATGTTAAACAAAACACTATTTATTTAACACTGTAATTAAAATACAAACAGAAGAAAGAAGAACTTAGAATAACCCAACTCTATTAGAAAACTTAACTGAAAAATAGATACAGTAACTACCCTAATTAACTGTTTCAATATAGTAACATTCCCTAAACACACTCCTTGGCAAAAAGAAAATTTCAGACACAGATTCTCATGTGCAGTTCTCCAATCCAGAAGGGGAAAAAACATTAAGAGAAAATTCAGGGAGAATAGCAGCCAGGAAACATTTACTTAAGCATCCAACTCTGCTGAGATCCCCAAATCCGGAAATCCTGATCTGTGAGAGCAGTCAGAGGATGTTAGATACAAGGTCCATACCTTCTGCGAAAAGCTGTGCTGGGATTCACGCTGATGCATTTCCACACATTTTCCTGGCTGATCTTCCCCCAAAACCTCCTTCATGAGATAGGAAAAGTGCTGCTTCACGTATGATGAGAATCACAACAACAAGAGCTGTATTTATTTGGTACTATTAACAAAGAAAAACATCCCAAAGTGCTTTGTATAGGGGGTATGCTTGAAGCTTTTTTTTCCCCAAAGTCAGCACTGCATTGAGCACAATGGTTTTGCAACCAAATAGTGAGGTAAAATAAACTTTAAATTCCACAAACGTTTCCACAGATTCCTACAATTGAGGCAGAAGTCCCCAAGCAATTCCCACACTGTACAATTTTCAAAGGCTATGAACTGTTGTAATAGGCCATTAATGGAAAATCCATGTTTAGATTGATCATGACACATAGAAAATTGGAAAATGTACTTCTCATACATGTTCTGTCTCGTTTCCTTAAATGCCAAAGATTTATACAATGTAAATGACTTTTACATGCTGACTTCTGAAAATGGGAACAAAATGAGAAAGAAATAAAAGCATGAAAATCAGGAAAGCAAAAGAGAACACTAAAAAGTCAAACTCATAAATAATCCCTGAAAGATTTAAGAATGGGGAGCAATAAAATGAAAGAGAAAAAAGGAATAAACAGAAGATCCGAACATATGTAGAAAGTGATGAAATTGAGTAAGTTGGCATAGTACTCCTGGTATTGCTAATGTGGTGTAATTCTTGACATTAATCACATAATTAGTGCAAATTTAGCTTATTCTGATATTTTGACCACAAAAGTTCATAGCTCCAGTTTGCCAAGGGGAAACATTTGCCAGTTCTTACATGTTAAAAAATATTTCCTGTTCATTGTGTTTAGATGAATAACCTGATTAGTAATGTTACAATAACAATCTTATTTTGGCGAGTTTCATTAAATTGATGTTAGTTTAATACTTTATGTTTATTTCATTGTTTCTCCATTGTCTCTTACTGCTTTGGTAAGCACCTAATAATAAATGAGAAATTTGATATAACTGAAAATAAGATCACTAACTTAACCTATTTCAACACAGAACACATCCAAGTATTTTCCAAGTAATATGCCTATCTATAAAATTAAAAAGGTGTTACAACACAAAATGAGGCTATCTAACTTGTCTTGCCTCCACCAACTTTCCAAACAAGTGATATCATGACTTAATGCCTTTTCCCCACAATCCTGTGCACTTTTTAATTCAAATAATCATCAATGCTCTCGTGATTGCCTCACTTGAACCATTCTCCATCTTTTTCCAGGCAGTGCATTCCAGACCCTAAATACTCACGATGTGATTTTTTTCCCTATTGTATTTGTTTCTTTAGTAAACTTGTGCCCTCTGTTTATCAAGCCTTTATCAAGTGAGAAGTTTCCTGATAAGTGAGAATAGGTTCCTCACAGTTTCAAAACAATCAAATCTCCCCTTAGACTTCTACTCACAGAAGAAAATATGTCCAGTTTCTCCAATCTGTCCTCATAATTGATGTTTCTCATCCTTAAACCATTTCCACAAGCCTCTCCTGCTCCCTCTCCGATGTGTTCATGTCCTTCTTGAAGTGCAGTGCCCAGAACTGTACACAATACTTCAACTGTATCATAACAGTCAGTTGTACTCACTCAAATTGTATATCCCAACAGAAACAGTACTTTAATTTCACCATTCTTTGATGTTTATGCATACATACCAGGAATGTAAGTTGTTACACCTAGGCATGGAATAATGTACTTTATCAATTATGTAGTATGAGGGAGCTCACTTACCTGAGATCCTGCTGGGAAATTCATATTACAGTGCTTAAGCTTGATTAAAATTTTCTCACAGTATAGAATAATCTTACTTGATGCATGCAGCATCCATGTTATTAGATATGTGACACTACACTTCAGTTTAGGAATATGCGGTTCTTATACCTCCTACCTTAACTTAAAATGACATTTGACTGTTACTCAACCTGTAAAGCAGCACTGTTCAAATGCTGACCTTTTCTAGTTCAATAAAAGTCATTTATGGAACAGAAACCTTGCTGCTGTGACATTTATCACTTGAAACTGCATTTTACAAATTGGACAACTTCTGAACTTTTTACATACCAAATTGCTCATACTGAAGGATGCGTGGTGTACACATGTGCAATGCTGCTTGCCATTAACGCTGGTCATCTCAGGATAACTGATATAAAGCTTCAAGGTATATTTAGGGTTGTTCCATTTCATGAATAGCAAGAATCCTCTGGATTCTGCACAAAAATTTGGTGAACAGCATCAAAATCATATTTTATAAATTCAGTACCCCAGGTTTTGCAGCTATAGCTTTGGAAAACTGTCAATATTTTCACTCATTACAGCAATTAAACCAGCAACAACTTTAGGCATCCATACATACAAAGTTAAGTATGAAAGCTGCCAGTGATTTTTTGATCTGTCAAAGGGTTCCCACAGACTGCAATTAACTAGAGATTCATTGAACTGATAATAATTTTCCCTTTAAGTTAGAGTACTGCTGTTAAAAACTCTCTGAAAATGCTATGCTTTGTAAATGAGATATCTATGAGTTTATAAGTGTATACCACCTGCATGTACATTTTCTTTACATTTGTTTTCCAAACGTTGGGCTATGGATTTTAGTTAGATTGATCCATACATATGACAGCCATCCTGCCGAACGCAACGGCAATTCAATCAGCTAGTATCCCAGGCCTAGAGATAATGGGAACTGCAGATGCTGGAGAATCCAAGATAACAAAATGTGGAGCTGGATGAATGCAGCAGGTCAAGCTGCATCTTAGGAGCACAACAGCTGATGTTTCGGGGCTAGGCCCTTCATCAGAAGGGGTCTGGGCCCAAAACATCAGCTTTTGTGCTCTTAAGATGCTGCTTGACCTGCTGTGTTCATCCAGCTCCACACTTTGATATCTAGTATCCTAGGCCTAACCATCTTCAGCTACTTCATTAATGATGTTTCTTCCAGCATGAAGTCAGAAGTTGTGATGGTTATTCATGATTGCACAATATTTAGCACCATTTGTGACTCCTCAGATACTGAGGCAGTCCATGCCCATATTAGGCAAATCCTGGGTTACAAGTGGTGATTATCATGCATACCACACAAATTGGTGGATTGCCTTTGTCTTCTGTAGGACGGTTGGCCTCGGTCTCCCACTCTTACTGTTGCTATCAGACATTGGAACGATTACAGGCTGATAATCAAGTTGTCTGAACACATTATGAATGCCAGCATTTATTGTGTATTCCCTCTGGTTGTTGAGAAGGTGGTGACCTACCTTCTTGAACCTCTGTGGTCTATTTGCTGTAGGTAAACTTAAAATGCTGTTAAGGAAGAAGTTCTGGGATTTTGAACCAGTGACACTAAAGGAACCGTGACATATTTCACGATGCTGAGTGGCTTGTTGGGAACTTAAGGTGGTGGAGTTTTGACGTAGGTTCTACCCTTGTCTAGATGGTAGTGGTCATGTGTTTGGCAGTTGCCGTCAAAAGAGCCTTGGTGCATTTTGCAGTGCATCCGGTAGATGGTACACATTAGTATTATTTATAAGCAGTGCAGTGCATGAATGTTTGTAGATGTGGTGCCAACAAACAGGCTGCTTTGTCACAGACGGTGTCAAGTTTCTTGAGTGTTTTTGGAACTACACTCATCCAGGCAAGTGGGGAGTATTCTATCAAACTCCCAACATGTGACAAATGGATGATGGACAGGCTTTGGGGAGTCAGGAGGTAATTTACTCATTGCAGGATTCCTGCCATCTGACCTACTCTAGTAATCAGAGTATTTTTAATCGCTAGTCCACTTCAGTTTCTAGTCAATATTAACTCAAAGAAAATGATGGTGAGAAATCGAGTAATGGATACACCACTGAATGGTTATGTAATGGTTAGATTCTCTCTTGTTGAAAATAGTCATTGCCTGGCTTTTGTGTGGTATGAATGATAATCACCACTTGTAACCCAGGTTTTGCCTCTTATAGGCATGGACTGCCTCAGTATCTGAGGAGTCACAAATTGTGCTGAATATTGTGCAATCATTAGTAACCATCCAAACTTCAGCTGTCATGCTGGAAGGAACATCTCTGATGAAGCAGCTGAACTGTGTTAGGCCTAGGACATTAGCTGAGGAACTCCCTGAGGACTTGAACCCAGAGCTTCTGGTTGAGAGGGTGGGACTTCACTACTGTGTCATAAGAACTCCTGATGATGGCGTGCTAAGTGATAACTATTGCTGAATAAAATTCCTAAAACTGGAAAGTTAACTTAATATTGATGTAACGCTAAGCAGTTCATGTAGATTGAGTGATGTTCTGTGGATTTTAACTTAATTTTTAAAAAATTAATAGTTTATGCTATTTGTCTGTCACAATAATTTATTTGTTCTCAGTTAAGTTGATCAAAAGTAAAAGACAACCACTTTCTGGTTTGCTGTCTGTGAGAATTCTTCAACATGATTGTTACTAAATCAATTTGATGACATCACTGGTACTGGATGTCAGGAAATCTCCTTGATTTGGAACAGACTCAAATTAATGCTGGGAAAGTGAAATCCAAGTTACAGAGATCGCTAGATTTTTCCCTAGCTATTTCCTCAAAGTCAGCAGAGAGTCCTATTAATTTTCTGCTGACCATAAAATTCGGCCCAATTTGCACAAATTTAAAATGGCAAAAGTTCCACTCATTCCATGTAAATAAAACTACCTGTCTATATGTAGCTACATGGGTATGTATGTCTGTAGGTTGTGTTTAATTTTGCATGAGAAAAACGTACATATATATTTGGATATACATATCACTGGTATGGATTCCTTTTATTTTATTTTCCCTTTTGGATGTGGTCTACATAAACTAAGCCATATATATCGTCCTTCTTAATATGAGCTAAAGCAATTGTAAGAACTTCTGAGTGCTTTCCCATTAAGTTAAGAGTCAACATGTAATATGAACCTGGATCACTTTTACATCAAATTAATCAATGAAGGGTTTTTGTTTCTGAAAGACATGAGTGAAATTGTTGTTTTTTTTCTTCTGGATCCAGCAAATACCTAATTTTATTGAATTGACTTTCTCACCATGTTATCATGGGATGTAGTTTTTGATCTCTGACTTACTTGTTCAGTATTGTAACCAAAGTACACCAATGTTCTCATCTGTGCAGTTGGAAGATTTGCTGTTCCATGACAGCTCTACCCACAGTGTTACTCAGTTGTCTAGTATCATTGGCCTGCAGAATTTTGGATTGATGAAGCAAGCAGCACAATGCATTTATCTTTATCTATGTTTCTAACTTTTGATGATATTTGTGAAATTGACCTGCATAAAATTGGTCAATAATTTTCAAGAACTATGCATAACCCATGAAATTAGCCTTTTCTGACAAAAAAAAGTGGATTTCAAACAGAATCCCTTGAAAATGAGCAACTGAGCGCATGGTACCATATGGTTATGATCTAGGTTAATACTACTTTTACGGTAAACTCTGAGACTGCATGAAAAGGTTAATATAACACAGGAACTGACATTATTAATGATCAAAAACACTCAGTGCCATCCAGTACCAACAGTTTCTATATCTCAAACACCTGCAGATACATTAGGTCAAAGATCTTAACTTACACAGTTGTTAAGATAAATTTTCCAGCTGTATACTTCTAATGTTTCTTCCATCAATGCTCTTCTTGCTTTGTCTTGCATTAGCTTAGGAGGAGAAGCTCACATTTGAATTATTGTGGTGTGGGAGTAATTGGTGCAAACACTAACTGGCTTCTGAGTGGTGAATGATACTGCACTATGAACTCAGAGGCACTACTGCTCATCAGAACATGCACATTCCGGGGAGGTTCTGGCATCCATGTGCTTGCCATTTCCTCCAGAGGTAGAGCACATTGGTTTGCAAATATACGAGAGTCCACCAGATAAAGAATGACCCCCATCCCGGTATTTTGTACAACACTTTGTCAAGACACACTCCTGAATAGTGGTTGCTTGAGTGAAGCCTATGGAACCAGACACCATCGATGAGCTGATGGGCTAAGTGTTGGATTTTGCACACCACCTTCCCCCACCATCAGATTTGTTTCCTTTGATCCCAGGTGCTGGAGGTGGGAGTGTGGAGAAAAAATGAGCTAGCCCAGCATTTCCACCCAGCCCTAGTTATAATAACCTTTTGGAACTGATATCAGTCAGTGGATCAGTTGCTTTGAGAAGATGGGGAAGGTAAATTCTTTTTTCAATGGCATCTAACATACAGAATTTTGGACTCAGCAACAACATTTATGAGTGATGAATGACCATCCAAGCATGTGTGATGCATAAAAGCTGTAAACACAAAGATTTTGTAAACTATTTTTAAAATGACCTATTTTAACGTTTTAAAATATATTTTGACACCTTTTAGTTTCCTTGTGTGAAACACAGAACACTTAGATGGAAACTGACTGAACCTGTTCAGCCTCCTTAAAGCCCTCGAATTTGCTATTAGTTTCAGGGCTAGCAGCACTCACACAGTTTCTTTTGATATCTGACCAAAGGATTTGCGAGGTTTTTGTTTGAATGTAAATCATGAGTGAGAAAACCCACGTAACTTGTATGTAGTGCCATCACAAATGAGCTATCTCTGGATTCCTGACAGCTTTGATCATTGTGCAGCCTGTGATTGTCTTCCTTCCGTGCATCAAACCCACAGGCAGGCGTTTACTGGAAGCGAAGGCTGCATTGAAAAGAAATGTACCTTTAAATCAATGTGGACTTCACCAGTTTCAAAATCTCCCCTTCCCCTACTGCATCCCTAAACCAGCCCAGTGCGTCCCCTCCCCCCACTGCACCACACAACCAGCCCAGCTATTCCCCCCCCACCCACTGCATCCCAAAACCAGTCCAACCTGTCTCTGCCTCCCTAACCTGTTCTTCCTCTCACCCATCCCTTCCTCCCACCCCAAGCCGCACCCCCAGCTACTTACTAACCTCATCCCACCTCCTTGACCTGTCCGTCTTCCCTGGACTGACCTATCCCCTCCCTACCTCCCCACCTATACTCTCCTCTCCACCTATCTTCTTTACTCTCCATCTTCGGTCCGCCTCCCCCTCTCTCCCTATTTATTCCAGTTCCCTCTCCCCATCCCCCTCTCTGATGAAGGGTCTAGGCCCGAAACGTCAGCTTTTGTGCTCCTGAGATGCTGCTTGGCCTGCTGTGTTCATCCAGCCTCACATTTTATTATCTTGGAATCTCCAGCATCTGCAGTTCCCATTATCTCTGATACCTTTAAATCATGGCAGGTGTTAGTGCAGGACAGCTTAAACCTCACCGAGAACTGAGATCCCTGTGCCGCATCGCTAATAGGAAATCAAAACATGAAGTGTATGCAGATATAAAATTTGGAATATAGCGCAAGCTGATGTTTAATGGCATTGCATAAGGTGTGTTAGAGTGCATAATGAGATATAATTTAATCTCCTTTCAAAGTCACACATTTTTTCCGTGTTGTGTTACAGGGGTTATAAATGGCAATTACCTAGGTCATCTTGTACTTGTGCATCTCTAGCACTGGGGGTGTTAGTGCCTGCAGTATCTGAGTATAGTTACAATATTTCCCTCAATGTCCGTAATTTAAGAAGTGTGAATCTCTTTCTACTCATGCAAAAAAATCCTTGCTTAAAATTAATTCTTCACTTGTGAGCACCATCGGTAGGGGTTGTTGTTTACTGGCCATCTCTAATTGCTTTTCAGAAAGTAGGTCAGAAATCACACGGTACTAAGTGATAGTCCAACAGGTTTGTTTGAACTGGCCCCTCGAGCCTGCCTCGCCATTTAGTAAGATCATGGCTGATCTTTTTGAGACTCAGCTCCACTTACCCACCCACTCACCATAACCCTTAATTCCTTTACTTTTCAAAAATTTATCTAGCCTTGCCTTAAAAACATTCAGTGAGGTAGCTTCAACAGCTTCACTGAGCAGGGAATTCCACAGATTCACAACCCTTTGGGTGAAGAAGTTTAGAGAGGGTGCAGAGGAGAATTACGAGGATGCTGCCTGGAATGGAGGGCAGGTCTTATGAGGAAAGTTTTAAGGTGCTAGGGTTTTTTACATTGGAGCATGAGAGGTGACTTGATAGAGGTATACAAGATGATGAGATGCATAGATAGAATGGATAATCAGAGATTTTTTTCCCAGGATGGAAATGACTGGTATGAGGGGGCATAATTTTAGGGTGATTGGAGGAAGGTATGGGGAGATGTCACATGTAAGTTTTTCACACAGAGAGTGGTGAGCGTGTGGAATGCGCTACTGGCAGTGGTAGTGGAGTCAGATATTTTAGAGACTTTTAACCGACTATTGGATAGGCACATGGAGGATAGTAAAATGTAGGATATGCAGTGTAGATCGATTTTAGTCAGATAATAGGTCAGCACAACATCATGGGCCGAAGGACCTATAATATGCTGTACAGTTCTGTGTTCTACATTAATTACTTAGTGATGTTTTAATAATGTTGATTTTAG
Source organism: Stegostoma tigrinum (assembly GCF_030684315.1). Classification (NCBI taxonomy): domain Eukaryota; kingdom Metazoa; phylum Chordata; class Chondrichthyes; order Orectolobiformes; family Stegostomatidae; genus Stegostoma; species Stegostoma tigrinum. The sequence goes on from NC_081354.1 coordinate 69,717,100, forward strand.
CCTGTTTCTCAATGTAAGTCTTAAGGTGTTAAAGTCAGTAGGAATTTCAAATTTCTTTTTAAATTTATTCAAAAATTGTGACATGAAGCAGACAGATCCAGATTTCCAGGCATGATTTCTGGTCTGTTATGAGTTAATTAATCTTAACTAGAGAGTCTACAAATCACTCTGCATCATTAAATTAAAGAGTTGAAAATTAAACCAAGGACCCTGTTCCCAATTACCACTCGGTAATGTCAAATAAAAAAATGTGATGAATGTTTGCAGACAAATATAGAATCAAGCTGACTCTGATTGCCTCAGTAGTCATAAGTCCTATTGACACCTGTCTTTGGTTAGGTATTGTTGAGGTCCATCCTGAATATCTCCATGTTATAGGACTCTGTGCTGTGTGGTCTGTTCCCCAGGACACACACCGAGACAAACAACAATGGTGCCTGGATTACCATCAACTCGGTGAAAGACTTTCTTTGGCCTGCCGAAAACATGTTCGCCTTCCAGAGCCAGGAGTTGACCCCAACCGAATGTTACAAATTGACATATTCCAAGGCCCAGGACAATGCTGAGGGAATCAAGCTTGGGGCAGCTGCTGCTAAGGCACAGTGGGGAAAGACCAGTGCCTAAGGTCTTTCTGGTGAAATTAAATGAGATTTGTCCAGTTGTCGGATCCTCATGATGCCTCAAGTGCATGTGAATATAATATTGTACAAGTAAGAAATGCCTTTGGTTTGAAGTTCATAGAGTCAAACTTCATTGCTGTTTGTTTTTCTTTCATATATTACTGTACAGAACCAAACTGCTTCAGTGACTATATATGTATATAAAGATACTTTCATGATTATAAGCATATTTTTCAAAGCAAAAAAAATACTTTGGGTTTATTCATGAAAAATAATCCTTCCCTTTAGCTGGTAGAGCAATGGATGACCCGCAAAACATTTGTAAGATTGCAAACAGGAGGCAGCAACAGTAAATCTGTTTACTTACAACATTTTGAATTTGAACAACGTCTAGCTTATCACCATCACAGGTAAATGCACACCAAGAGAATCTGACAGTAGGTAATAAGAGCAAACAAAACATCATAATGTTGGAGAGATTTGTGGAATTGAAACTGTTGATTGCTCATCAGCTGGAATGTAATTGCAACTGACCTACAACACTTGTAAAATATGTTTCACATTTAGCACCATTACATGTAATAGATAGTGTTGTACCAGTGCTCAATATTTTGATGGATTTGTGCACATTGCTAAAAGTCACTCAATTTTTTTGTCACATTAAATTTCAAACGTGTAATGAAAGCAAAGTGTTGGAAAAACTGAACAGATTTAGCAGCATCAATGAAGACAAAAACAGAGTTAATGTTACAAGCTGAAAAACATTCTTCTTCAGAGTGACGTGCTGCATTTTAGAAAGGCAAATCAGGGCATGACTTATACACTTTAATGGTAAAGTGTTGGGGAATGTTACTGAACAAAGAGACCTTGGATTGCGGGTTTATGGTTCCTTGAAAGTGGAGTTGCAGGTATACAGGATAGTGAAGAAGGCACTTGGTATGCTTGCTTTTTTGGTCAGTACATTGAGTATAGGAGTTGGGAGGCCATGTTGCAGCTGCACAGGACATTGGTTAGGTTACTTCTGGAATACTGTGTGCAATTCGGTCTCCATGCTCTAGGAAGGATGCTGTGAATCCGGAAAGGGTTCAGAAAAGATTTACAAGGCTGTTGCCAGGGTTGGAGGATTTGAGATATAGGAAGAGGCTAAATAGGCTGGGGTTATTTTCTCTGGAGAATTGGAGCCTGAGGGGTGGCCTTGTAGAGGTTTATAAAATTGTGAGGGCCATGGATAGGGTAAACAGACAAGGTCTTTTCCTCAGTGTGGTGGAGTCCAAAACTAGGGGGCATAGGTATAAGATCATAGGGGAAAGATTTAAAAGGGACCTAAGAGGCAACTTTCACAGGCAGAGGGTGCTAGAATGAGCAGCCAGAGGAAGTGGTGGTGGCTGGTACAATTGCAACATTTAAAAGGCATCTGAATGTATATGAATAAGAAGGGTTTAGAGAAGCATTGGCAAAATGCTGGTAAATGGGACTAGATTAAATGAGGATATCTGCTTGGCATGGATGAGTTGGGCCAAAGGGTCTGTTTTCATGCTGTACATGTCTATGACTCTATCACTCTATAACTGAAAGGAAGGACTGATAGGTTTTGTGGGGCCGTGTGAGACAGATGAAGTAACAAAGATATCATGCAATAAAAGGCAAAGGAGTGAATAGTAGTTGCAGTCAAGAAATAATGCTTGGTCCAGGCTAAATGTTAATGGAAAAAAAAATTAGGATAGCTCTATATGTAAACAAAAACATGAAGACATCATAAAAAACTGAAACTTGGCAATAGAAAGAAAATTGAGATGAGAATTGTTTCCCATAGATGACCTTGAGTTTTTGGAACTCCACTTCAAAAGCTCCTAGAAGCAGATTCTTAGAAAAGTTTTCAAGCAGTATCAGATATATTCATGATGAGCAAGGAGGTAAAACATTATCAGGTAGATGGAAATGTGAAGCTGAGATTACAATCAAAGCAGCCACAATCATATTAAATGGCAGGGCAGGCTCAAATGAGCAGGCTGTTAACTTGTATATTCATATGTAAAGTGCTTATTGGATGATGAGAACTGCAGTGATGGTCTAGTGGTATTATCGCTGGACTACTAATCCAGGAACTCAGCTAATGTTGTGGGAACCCGTGTTTGAACCCCACCGCAGCAGATTGTGGAATTTGAATTCCATAAAACAAAACTCTGAAATAAGAATAGAATGATGACTATTAAGCCTCTGCCAATTGACAAAAAAAACCCTATCAGGCTCACTAAAGTCATTCAGGGGAGGAAATGCCATCCTCACCTGGTCTGACTTACATGTGTCTCCGAGTCCACAGTGATGTGGTTAGCAAGCCACTTAGTTTATCAACCACTACAAATTAATTGAAGCAAGGCAAATTTTAAGAGTATGAAACAAGAACTTTCAAAAGTTGATTTGAGTAGACTGTTCAGGTAAAGTGACGACTGACAAGTGGGAGACTTTCAAAAGTGTTCAGAGTTCAGTGGCATTATGTTCCCGTCAGAGTGAAAGGCAAGGCTGGTTAGATTAGGGAACAACAGATGAATAAAGATATTGAGGTTCTATTCAAGAATCAAAAAGAATCATATATTAGATATAGACAACTGCATTCAACTGTTATCTTGAAGAGTATAAAGATTGTTGGAGCCTTCTTTAGAAGGAAATTAGGAAAGCAAAGAAGGGATATGAGATAGCCTTGGCTGATAAGATTAAAGATAATCCAAAATGATTCTACATACGTATTAAGAGTAAGAGAGCAACTACAGAGGATGCATTAAAGATCAATGAGGTTGTCTTTGGGATGAACCTCAGGAGATGGGAGAGACACTAAATGAGTATTTTACATTACTTTTAACTGCTGAGAAAGAAATAGAGGCCAAAGAACTCAGGGAAATAAATAGTGATGTTTTGAAAAGAGTTCACATTACAGAAGAGAAAGGGTTGCAGATTTATATGATACAAAGATAGATAAATCTCCAGGACCTGATCAAGCGTATCCCAGGACTTTGTGGGATGCTACAAGGGTCCTAAAGCCGAAGTATTTGTATCATCTATAAACTTGGGTGAAGTACTGGAGGACTAGAGATGGCTAATGTTTTGTCATTGTTCAAGCAAGACTGTAAGGATAAGCCTGGGAACTACAGACCTGCGAGTCTGACATCCTTGGTGAGTAAGTTGTTGGATGTGATCCTGAAAGATAGGATTTGGATGCATTTGGAGAGGTAGGGAATAATTAGGGATGTTCAAAGTGGCTTTGTGTGAGGAAAATTGTGTCTCACGAACTTGATTGAGTTTCTTAATGAAGTAAGCAAAAAGATTGATGAGGTGGACATTCACTTGGACTTTAGTAAAACTTTGACCAGGTTCCATATGGTAAAATAATTAGTAAAGTTAGATGGCACGAGAATCAGGGGAAACTTGCCAATTTTGTACAAAATTGGCTTTAAGGCAGGAGATGGAGGGTGGTGGAGAAGGGTTATTTTTCTAACTGGAGGCCTGTGACCAGTGGTGCTCCCAGCAATTGGTACTGGATCTACTTTTGTTTGTCATTTATATAAATGATTTTGATGACAATATAGGAGGCAAGGTTAGTAAGTTTGCAGATGATGCCATAATTGTTGGTATAGTGGACAGTGAAGAAGGTTATCTAAGATTACAAAGAGATTTTGATCAATTGGGTCAATTGGCTGAGGAGTGGCAGATGGAGTTTAATTTGGACAAATATGAGGTAAAACAAATTTTGGTAAGAAAAATAAGGGCAGGACTTACACAATTAATGGTAGGGCACTGGGTAGTGCTGTAGAACAGAAATACCTCGGGGTTCAGGTACATAATTCTTTAAAATTTACATCACAGGTTGACAGGGTGGTTAAAAAGACATTTAGCACCTTGCCTCCATTGCTCAGACCTTTGTGTACAGGAGTTGGGACGTCATGTTGAAATGTACAAGACATTGGTGATGTCTGTTTTGGAGTATTGTGTGCAGTTCTTGTTGCCTTGTTATAGGAAGGGTATTAATAAATTGGAGAGGGTTCAGAAAAAAAATTCTCGAGATGTTGTCAGGAATGGAGAGTTTGAGATATAAAAACAGACTAGAAAGACTGGGATAACAAGGTGTAGAGCTGGATGAACACAGCAGGCCAAGCAACATTAGGGGAGCAGGAGAGTTAACATTTCAGGAAGGGTCTAGGCCTGAAACGTCAAGCTTCCTGCTCCTCTGATGCTGCTTGGCCTGCTGTGTTCATCCAACTCCACACCTTGTTATCTCAGATTGTCCAGCATCTGCAGCTCCTACTATCTCTGAACAATTTTAACTCCATTGTGAAGCCTCTTCTAAGAAAGATTGGGACTTTTTCCACTGGACCATAGGAGGTTGAGGGGTGACTTTATTGAGGTTGGTAAAGTCATGAAGCGCATAGATAAGGTGAATGACAAGGGTCTTTTCCTTAGGGAGGGGGAGGTCAAAACCAAGGGATATATTTTTAAGGTGAGCAGAGAAAGATTTAGAAGGACATGAGGGGCAACTTTTTTTTTAACATAGTTTGTGTGTGGAATGAACTTCCAGAGAAAGTGATGGATGCAGGTACAGTGACAATGTTTACAACATTACATTTGGATAAATACATGAATAGGAAAGGTTTGGAGGGATATGGGCCAAGTGCGTGCAGGTGGGACTGGTTTAGTTTGGGAACATGGTCAGGAACACAGACTGGTCGGAACGAAGAGTCTGTTTCCATGCTGTGAGACTGTATGACTCTAAGTCTCAACATTGAAATGAAACTGGGGGACTAGTGGGCATCAGTCTAGGCACCAGAAACGGCATTGGCACAAACATCTCTGTCTATACTGCAAAATCCCGAGTAGCATGTCAACCTGGCAAAGCTACCAAACATTAGAGATAATGGGAACTGCAGATGCTGGAGAATACCAAGATAATAAAATGTGAGGCTGGATGAACACAGCAGGCCAAGCAGCATCTCAGGAGCACAAAAGCTGATGTTTCGGGCCTAGACCCTTCATCAGAGAGGGGGATGGGGAGAGGGAACTGGAATAAATAGGGAGAGAGGGGGAGGCGGACCGAAGATGGAGAGTAAAGAAGATAGGTGGAGAGAGTGTAGGTGGGGAGGTAGGGAGGGGATAGGTCAGTCCAGGGAAGACGGACAGGTCAAGGAGGTGGGATGAGGTTAGTAGGTAGCTGGGGGTGCGGCTTGGGGTGGAAGGAAGGGATGGGTGAGAGGAAGAACCGGTTAGGGAGGCAGAGACAGGTTGGACGGGTTTTGGGATGCAGTAGGTTGGGGGGAAGAGCTGGGCTGGTTGTGTGGTGCAGTGGGGGGAGGGGACGAACTGGGCTGGTTTAGGGATTAATATATAATATAAATATTATTCGCTCCACACTGCCCTCCAACCCCACCACACCCGGCACCTTCCCCTGCAACCGCAGGAAATGCTACACCTGTCCCCACACCTCCTCCCTCACCCCCATCCCAGGCCCCAAGATGACATTCCACATTAAGCAGAGGTTCACCTGCACATCTGCCAATGTGGTATACTGCATCCACTGTACCCGGTGCGGCTTCCTCTACATTGGGGAAACCAAGCGGAGGCTTGGGGACCGCTTTGCAGAACACCTCCGCTCAGTTCGCAACAAACAACTGCACCTCCCAGTCGCAAACCATTTCCACTCCCCCTCCCATTCTCTAGATGACATGTCCATCATGGGCCTCCTGCAGTGCCACAATGATGCCACCCGAAGGTTGCAGGAACAGCAACTCATATTCCGCCTGGGAACCCTGCAGCCATATGGTATCAATGTGGACTTCACCAGTTTCAAAATCTCCCCTTCCCCTACTGCATCCCTAAACCAGCCCAGTTTGTCCCCTCCCACCACTGCACCACACAACCAGCCCAGCTCTTCCCCCCCACCCACTGCATCCCAAAACCAGTCCAACCTGTCTCTGCCTCCCTAACCGGTTCTTCCTCTCACCCATCCCTTCCTTCCACCCCAAGCCGCACCCCCAGCTACCTACTAACCTCATCCCACCTCCTTGACCTGTCCGTCTTCCCTGGACTGACCTATCCCCTCCCTACCTCCCCACCTACACTCTCTCCACCTATCTTCTTTACTCTCCATCTTCAGTCCGCCTCCCCCTCTCTCCCTATTTATTCCAGTTCCCTCTCCCCATCCTCCTCTCTGATGAAGGGTCTAGGCCCGAAACGTCAGTTTTTGTGCTCCTGAGATGCTGCTTGGCCTGCTGTGTTCATCCAGCCTCACATTTTATTATAAAGCTACCAAACATGACTACTTATGCACCAATAAGCATGAGTGGCATGTGATATACTTATGTAAGGGCAGGGCTTACACAATTAATGGTAGGGCACTGGGTAGTGTTCTAGACAGAACATATCAGGGCAAAATATAAGGCTGAAGCATTCACAGCAATCTTCAGCCAGAAGTGCCAAGTGGATGATCTATCTCAGCCTCCTCCAGTGGTTCCCAACATTACAGATACCAGTCTTCAGCCAATTTGATTCAGTCCTCATCACCAGTTGGAGGCACTGGATACTGAGAAGACTATGGGCCTGGACAACATTCTGACAATAGTACTGAAGATATGTGTTCCAGAACATGCTGTACCCCTAGCCAACTGTTCCAGAATGGTTACAACACTGACATCTACCTGACACTGTGGAAAATTACCCAGGTATGTCCTGTACACAAAAAGCAGGACAAATCCAACGCGAATGTAATGGAAGATGTCATCAATGGTGCTATCAGTCAGGACTTGCTTATCAATAACCTGCTCATTGAGGCCTAGTTTGGGTACTGCCAGGGTCATGCAGCTCTTGACCTCAATAAATTCGTCAAACATGGACAAAAAAGCTGAATTCCAGAAGTGAAGTAAGAGTGCCACCCTTTGATACAAAGGCCACATTTGGCTTATTGTGGCAACAAGGAGCCTTAGCAAAACTGGCATGAATGAGAATGAGGCAGCATATTGTCCGTTGTTTGGAGTTATACCTGGCACAAAGAAAGACAGTCCTTGTCATTGGAGATCAGTCATCTCAGCTTCAGTATATCTCTGCAAGAATTTGTGTTAACTCCCCCTCTTCACATAGTTATCCCCTTATCTGCTGTGCCTGAAGTTAGATTCTGGACCCTTTCCATACTCTGTGCTATTAATTGTTCTGCGTATCTTCACCTCTGCTGAGACCTCTCTTCCTTTAACTATTTCCATAATTTTCCATACGACTGATCCCACCACCGCCCACCCCCCAAACTATTTATTTTAAAACGCTGTCCACAGCCATACTTCTGCGATTCAGTAGGACTCCGATCCCAGCATGATGCAGGTGAAGCTGATCCCATCAGAACAGCCTCCTCTTTCCCCAGTACTGATGCTAACGGCCCATGAATTTGAACATGTTTTTCCCACACCAATCTTTGAACAATGTATTTTCTCTTCAATCTTGTTGACCCTGTGCCAATTTTACTTGTGGCTCAGGTAATAATCCAGAGATTATCACCATTTGTAATTCCTCAGGTACAGAAGTAGTCCATGTTCAAATGCAATGAGACCTGGACCATATCCAGGCTTGGGTTGACAATTTGCAAATAGCACACAAATGCCAGGCCATGACCATTACCAATAAGAGAAAGTCTAATCACCTCCCCTCAATGATGTTACCATCCCTAAATCCTCCACTGTCAATGTCATGGGTGTTACCATTGACCAGAAACTGAACTGGACATGCCATTTATATACTGTGGCTACAAGAACATATCAAAGGCTAGGAATCCTGCAGCAGGAACTCACCTCCTGATTGTCCAGAGCCTGTCCACCATATGTAAGACATAAATCAGGAGCGTGATGGAATGCTCCCCATTTTCTTGAATGAGTGCAGCTTCAACAATACCCAAGAATCTTGACACCATTCAGGACAAAGCAGCTCACTTGATTGGCACCACATCCACAAGCACCCAGGCCCTCCACCACTGACACAGTAGCAGTAGTGTGTACTAGCCACAAGATGCACTGCAGACGTTCATCAAAGATCCTTCGACACCATCATCCAAACCTATGACCACTTCCATCTAGAAGGACAAGGGCAGCAGCAAAATGGGGTTACCACTACTTGCTGGTTCCCCTCCAAGCCACTCACCATGCTGACTCGGAAACATATTTCCATTCTTTTACTGTCAGTAGATTAAAATCCTGGAATTCCCTGGCATTCTGGCTCAATCTAACAGCGGATTGGCTGCAATGGTTCAAGAAAGCAATTCACCACAACATTCTCAAGGACAACCAGAGATGGACAATAAATGCTGGCCAGCCAGCAGCACTCATGTCCACCAAGTGAATAAAAAACAATGAGAAAATAGGAGAAAGGGTTGAGTTCTTACAGTACTCAAGATAATTGCAGTGAACTTAACGACAAATTCAAAGTATGTTGGTTAGCTGGATTAACTTGTGTTTTAAAAATAGATCGTAGAAAATAATGATACCATAACTGGCTTGAGGATGGGATTTTGTTATGGACAGACTAAACTCCCTCAGAATATATCTTCGCCCCCAACCTTTTCTTATTTTTAAAGACAGGTGTAAGGCAGTGTTCCAGGTATAATTTGATTGGTCAAACTAGCAGCTACATAAACAGGAAAATGGTTTAATAATGTGTACATGTATAAATTCTGGTGTTCTTGTGGTACATTGGTAATGCTTTTACCTGTGGGCCAAGAGGACTGGATTCAATTCTTACCTGCTTCAGAAATCTGTAATAACATCTTTAAACAGGTCAATGTAGAAAATGTCAGCATGCTCAGTTGGGAAATTCCATTCTCAACCTACTTCTGTCCATCTCAGAATATAGTTTGGTTATTTCTAAATGTTTTTGTCAAGCCCAGATGAGGTCATCAATCTGGGTTTGAAGTTCAATTATTTCCAATAACCTTTCTCATAAAGTAGTATTCCATTGTGAATTTGGATCCAAGCCAGTCAGTGAGAGAACCAAGTCATTGTTCTCTGTGCATCATGTATATTAACTAGACAGGCTTCACAGTTCCTTCCACTTAGCAGGTTAACATGCTTCCCTTTATATCTACCCTCAATTAATTAATGAAGGAAACCCAATCACCCTTTTAACTATTCATAATATTAGCAGATTCTTGTCTTTGTTTTAAATAAAACTTGTGCAGACATACAATTCTTATCAAAACAAGTTACATTTTTAAAAATCTTATATAATAAACAATTACAAAATAAAATTATTTTTGTTTTCTATCTTGAATAACAAAATCAACCTTCCATATTCCCCCTTCTTTCTTTAATCAAAACTGTTTAATCACAATGTTAGCCAAACTAAAACTGATTATTTAATGTTCTTATAACTCCGCTTACCATCAGGCGCCTCTCTTTGATGATCCTCATAATCTCTTGGAGCAAACACCTACTTTTATGAGGCTACCTAACAGCTGGTGGTTTAAATCAATCAGCTTAATTATCTAAAGTCTTCCTAACATTTCCTTTGTGCTAGCAATGACGGTTCTCATTCTCAGTTATACCTTTTGTTGATTGTACATTGTCCCGAAGAGAATAGCTAACCATACATTGTTCTATGGACAAGCATTTTACAGATTGCCGCATGCGCCTGATTTACTTTAAAATATTGTATGAATACAACCTTGTATCCATAGCTTCTATGAGCACTAATATTTTAGCTGCTAAGGTACTTTAAGCTAAATTTTTTTTATGTTTTAGCTTGATGCCAACAGACAACATTATTATTCTTTTCTGGAACAAATATGATAAAACACTGCAATATTGATAGCCATGTGAATCATTAGCATATGCAGCACCTCTGCACTTCCTACTCACTCACTGGGGACACCCTACCACTCGTTCTGTTCCTACAAGGCCACTAACAGCTCTTCAAGCCACTTTCATCTCACTCAGTTCCTCAGTGTAGCTCATTTCAGGAGGACAACGTATTAATTCACTGCGAGTGAGAGTAGCTGGCTGGCGGGCACTTATAGCCCATCCCTAACTGCCCTTGACAAAGTGGTGGTGAGCTGCCTACTTAAACCGCTGCAGACCTATCCTGTAGGTAGACCCTTAAAACCCTTAGGGAGTGAATTCCTAGAAGTTGACCTCACAACTGTGAAGGAAGGGCAAAATATTTCCAAGTCAGATGGTGAGTTGCTTGCTTGGGAACTTGCAGTTTGTGGTGTTCCCATGATTCTGCTGCTCTAGTTCTTCTGGATGGAAGTGGTTGTGGAATCAGAAGGAACTATCAGTGGACCTTTGGTGCATTTCTGCTGTGCATCTTTTCAATATTAAACACTGCTGCTGCTAAGTGTTGGTGGTGGATGTTAATAGTGGGGGATTCAGTGATGTCAAGGCCTGATGGCTAGACTGTCTCTTTTTGGACATGGTCATTGCCTGGCATTTGTTTGGCAAGTTTGTTATTTTCCACTTGTCAGCCCAAGCCTGGAAAATGTCAGGGTCATGTTTCGTTTGAACATGGACTGCTTCAGTTTCGGAGGAGTTGCAATTGGTACTGAACATTGTGCAGTCATCAACGAACATCCCTATTTCTGATCTTATGATGGAGAGAAGGATATTGATGAAGCAGCTGAAGATGGTTGGTCCTAGGACACTGCATTGAGGAACTCATGCAGAGAGATCCTGGAGCTGAGATGACTGATCTCAACAACCACGACCACTTTCTATGCACCAGTTACGACCCCAAACAGTGAAGTGTTTGTGCTCTGATACCCATTGATTCCAGTTTTTCTAGGGCTCCTTGGTACCACGCTTGATTGAATGTCAATGGCTTGATGTCAAGGGCTGTCACTCTGACCTCACCTCAGGAATTCACCCTTTTTATTCATGTTTGAACCAATGAGGTCAGGAGCTTAGTGGCCTTGGTGGAATCTAAACTAGGCATTAGTGAGTAGGTTTTTGCTGAGCAGATGCTGCTTGAGAGCAGTGTTGATGACACCTTCTATTATTTTATTGATGATCGAGAGGAGACGGATGGGACTGTAATTCATCAGATTGGATTTGTCCTGCTTTTTGTGTACAGGATACACCTGGGCAATTCTCCACATTATTGGATAGATGATATTGTTGTACTTGTACTGGAACAGCTTGGCTATGAGAGCAGTAAGTTCTGGAGGACAAGTCTTCAATACAGTTGGCCATCTGTTCAGGGCCCATAGCCCTTGAAGTATGCAGTGCCTCCTTCTCCAATGAGCAGGTTAATTGTCTGCCAAAATTCACGACTGAATATGGCAGGTATGCAGAGCTGAGATCTAATCCATTCGTTGTGGGATTGCTCTGCTCTTTGCATGTCACTTGTTGCTTATGCTGTTGGGTGTGTGAGTAGTCCTGTTTGGTAGCTTTACCAGGTTGACGCCTCACTTTTGCATATGCTTGACATTGCTCCTGGCATGCCCTCCTGCACTCTCCATTGAACCAGGGTTGATCCCCTGGCTTGATGGTAATGGTTGAGTGGCGTCTATGCCGGGCCGTGAGGTTACAGATTATGCTGGAATACAACTCTGCTGCAGTTGATGGCTGTCATGAATGCCCAGTCTTCGGTTGCCAGATCCATTTGAAGTCTGTCTCATTTAGCAACAGTGATAGTGCCATACAACATGATGGAGGGTATTCTTAATGTGAAGTTGGGACATTGCCTCCACAAAGACCATTCGGTTATCAGATTTCTTACCGAAATTGTCATGGACAGATGTACGACGGATTTGGTAAGGATGAGGTCAAGTATATTTTTGTCTCTTGTCGGTTCCCTCGCCACCTACTGTAGACCCAATCTAGTAGCTATATCCTTTAGGGCCCAACCAGCTCGATAGGTACTGCTGCTGCTGAGCCACTTTTCATAGTGGATGCTGAAATCTGCCACTAGTGATTTTTTGCGCCCTTGCCACCCTCAGTGTTTCCTCCAAGTGACGTTCAACATGAAGAAGTACTGATTCAGGGAGGACAGCCTGTGGTAATCAGCAGGTGGTTTCCTTTTCCACGTTTTACCTGATACCATGCAACGTCATGGGATCCGGAGTCAATGTTGAGGACTCACAGGGCCAATCTCTCCCGGCAATGTGCTGCCACCTCTGCTGGGTCTGCCCTACCGATGGGACACAAGATATCCATTATTAGCAATTGTAAGGTATGATTCCGTGAGTGTGACGGTGTCAGGCTGTTGCTTGACTAGACTGTGAGGCAGCTTTCCCAATTTTGGTGGTAACCTCCAGATAGTAGTGATTAGGACTCTGTAGGGTCGACAGGGCTGATTCTGCCATTGTGTTTTCTGGTGGTCAATGATAGGATCTCTGTCCAATTTCATCGTTAGATTCTTAATTCCAGGTATCTTTTATGGAATTCAGACTCCAACATTTATTGTGGGAAGATTCAAACCCAGGTTTGCAGAACTTTAGCTGACATTCCGGATTAATAATCTAGCAGTAATAGCACTAGGTCATTGCCTCCCCATCTATTTTTTCATTCATGGGATAAGGGCCTCACTAGCTGGACCAGCATTTATTGTGCATTCCCAGTTACTCTAGAAAGGTGGTGGTGAGCTGACTTCTTGAACTGCTGCAGTCCATTTGGGTTTGGCATACCCACAATGCTGTTAGGGAGGGAGCTCCCGGATTTTAACCCAATGATACTGGTGTTAATTATAATAGATCAAAGTGGGCAAAGATGGGTGACAGTGTGGCTGATAGTCATCTCCTCACCATCTCCGAGAAGACATTTCTTGATTTAGTAGGAGAGGGTCAAGATCACTCGTGTGGATGCCAATGTCTCCATGCCCAGGTAATCAAATATCTTCATTGTGTTGAGCTGTGCTTCTCCTTCATTCCCACCAGTGTCAATGCATTCTTCATATGCTTAAGCTTTGACCCCAACTTTACAACCAATTCCTTCTCCTCTCTTTTGTAGATATCAGTCTCCATCCTGAAGAAACCATCTGCTAAGGAAGAAGCCATAGATCCCGCAGAGGAAGCGGTAGTAAGGCCACCTCTTGCACACCCCACCAACTGGGAATGTGCAGCAAATGAGAAGTGGAGCACAGTCTGGTGAATACATCACTGGCACACCTCTGGCAGGCTGAAGAAGGAATGCCCCAGGTCGTTGACACTCAGAGGACTGCTAGAGATCAAGAACTGGCCAGCCCCAAGCAGTAGATGACTACATTGTGTCCGCCATCAATTGGTTCATGCAAATGTACAAACAGGCATAGGAGCTTCAGAGACACTGACAAACTGGCTCAAAGTTTGGAAGAACCCATTGTTTTCTGGCATATGTGCATCTAATTTCCTTCATGGAAAGGCCAGTGGCTGTCACAGACCCACATCCGGCAGAACACTCAGTGACTGCCAGGAATGATTTCAGACCTGCTGTCTGTCACATTGGCTGTTGGCACTCAGCATCTGCAGCAAGGTAACACAGGCACTAGGGACCTTAACCTCATTCCAGGTACTCTCACAGAGACAGCGTGGTACCAGGAGACACCAAGATGGAGGAGGAACCACACCCAGGTCCCTCAGATGTTTCCTCTCAGGATACTCTAGAAGTGCATGGCCCTGTGCAGCTTTAGACTTCAGACATCTTTCAACCCCTCCATTCATGACTGAGTCAACACTTACTACTCTGGTGAGGAGATTTGATTGCAAAGTTAATGGGAATGCCTAGTGATAGGAACAAAAACAGAAATTGCTGGAAAATCCTCAGGATGTCAGGCAGTATTTGTGGTTTTAAGAGGGCTAAGCACTGAAAGTGGAATTTTCAGCATTTTAGAAAGTCTACTAACGCATTGTAGACTTTAGCACTGTTATGGTCATTATTCAGCTGTAGATGTAAAATTACGAGTGCTAAAGACTGGATATTGAGAATGGTGTCAAAGGTTATGTGTTCAGCTGCTTCTCAGACTGGTAATGACCATAACAATACTCAATATGTGGCTTTCAGATGTCTGATCATGGAGGAAACCTCAGAAATAATGGGAAGGTGATAGCCTAGTGTAAGACTATTAATCCAGACCCAGGTAATGCTGTGGGGTCATGGATTTGGATTTAGCCACAGTAGCTAGTGGAATTCAAATTCAATAAAAATCTGGAATTAAGAGTCTAATGCTGATCATGAAACCATTGCTGCTGGTTGGAAAAACCTATCTGGTTGACTAATGTCCTTTAGCGAAGGAAATCTACCATCGTTACCCAATCTGGCCTATGTGCAACTCCAGATTCACAGCAATGTTGTTAACTCTTAACTGTCCTCTGGGCAATAAGGGATGTGCAATAAATGCTGCCTATCCAGTGATGCTGTCATCCTGTTAATGATAAAAAAAAGCCAACTTTCCTTAGTGCGATAAGATATAGAACCTTATTGAATTTACAGTAAGCTTACCCTAAAGCCCATCAAAAATTACAATGGGGTCATTCTTAAATTTGGGAGCAAGTAGCTGACAATGGTGAGTTTCTATTATTCAACAGAGAAGGTCATGAAAGAAATAACAAAGAAGATGCCCTTGCTTTGTTCTATAAACAACAAAAAGTGCACATTCAATGAGTTAACAAGCTGTAAAGCTGGAGGAACAAAGCAGGCCAGACAGCATCAGAGGAGCAGGAAAGCTGACGTTTTGTGTCAGGACCCTTATTCAGAAATGGGCTGCCCAAAATGTCAGCTTTCTGGCTGCTCTGACGCTGCTTGGCCTGCTGTGTTCATCCAGCTCTACACCTTGTTATCTTAGACTCCAGCATCAGCAGTTCCCACTATCTCTACATTAAACAAGTGATAGGATCACCCAACTTAGATCTCTTGAAAGTGGATGTAAATTAAATTCTGTTTGGCTCCTTGGCACTTAATGAAGCATCATTCTATCATGGTCAAGGTCATGTTGCTCCTGATCAATGTCCTCATCTTCCTCATCAGAAGATTGCTGTTTCTCTCCCATTTCCTCAGCATCCATAACACCCTATTTCCCCCCTATCTTGCTAAAGTTGTTCAGAGAACAGCATGCCAGGATTATGCAGCACACTCTATCTATCTGCAATGGGACTGCAAGGCCCTTTGAGATTGATTCTAGCATTGGAGCCTCTTCATGAGGAGCCCAGTCATCTGTTCCACTGCTGGAAGAGTTGACTGTTTTGTATCTGTTTTCTGTCTCAGTAGGGGATATCTTAATAAAGTGATCAGCCATAGTTCGAAAGGCAAGATATTGTCTCCCAGCAGACATCCTTTGTTAGTTTTCAGCACTATGAATGAAGACAACATCTGAGAGTTATCAAGAATAAACTTATCATGATAGCTTCTGGGCCACCTGGTGCAGACCTCCATGGTCTGATCATGATGATCGCAGAAGAGTTGGACATTGATTGAGTGGATCACTTACTTGTTAATGAATTCAGCTACATTATAAAACGTTGGTCTCAATGCCCAGGCACTCAAACAACAATAACACTGCCCTGTGTACTGCCCAGGCAGTAACCTTGTCATAGGGAAAAGCGATGAAGTGGTGTGTTCTTGCATAGCTTGCATTTAGAACATTCTTGATACATTTGTAGGTTGAGGATTGGAAAATTCCATACTAATCCCACAGGATGCCTGTCACTTAAAGATCAGGCACCTAATATTGTCTTGGTGGCTACTGGAATGGGATGGCCACCCACCCGTCCTGCTCCAGTGGATGATACCATTCTGATTAGGTGTCCTGCAACATCCTCAGTCTATGCCTGCACTGAGCTGCAGCCATTTGGAGGAAATGGCAGTGAGGTTATTATATTCTCGGTCTTCTACACCCCTTTAGCAACCTGGGGAAGAGTCTGCTGCAGTTTCTTCATGTGCAGGCTGTTTGGCATGTGCAGGAGGCAGCTGTGGATCCTGGTTTGCTGATACCTCACTGTGACAGTGACAATATGCCTGATCCATTCAGGATGGGACAAATGAACCCATGGCGGATATCAGAAACATAGCACTATATCAGTGACGTGATACTCTAGAATGTGTGTCAATCACAAATTGAACATAGATCCTGATGCAGTAGGATATGGAAGCCTCATAGGCCATGAAATGCTTTCACATGGGAGACTACAGTTTGGGCAGATATATGCACCACAAACCTTGTCACGTAAATGCATTGGGATATTGCACTGTTGTAGTCATGCTATTACCTTTTCAGTTACCCCACCTCACATCAACAATGAAAGACAACATTGACTGTAAGGTCCCACACTCTTCTGTACTTATATCTCTCTTTGAAAGGAAATCTGCTGTACACCCTTGTACAATGATGGGGCTTTTGGAATTGTAAAGACTATGTCTTTTCAATTTTGTGCTTTTGAAAAATGTGGACTGAAATGAGAAAGAGATGTTTGAGGAATTTACATGCTGGCTACATTTTTTTGAAAGCAAGGAATTTGATACCTTTTGTGAATGTTATTTGACTAGCTGTGGTTTC
The DNA here is from genome assembly GCF_030684315.1 of Stegostoma tigrinum. NCBI lineage: Eukaryota > Metazoa > Chordata > Chondrichthyes > Orectolobiformes > Stegostomatidae > Stegostoma > Stegostoma tigrinum. The sequence goes on from NC_081354.1 coordinate 69,734,199, forward strand.
CAATACAGTATAAATGAACTGGAGATGAGGATTTGTTTACGATGAAGCTGATTGTTTTGAAGACTAGGGACCAATTATCAATGATAAAGGTTGTCTGCCTGCCAACAACCATGTGATTCATTGTCAGGTGGCTGAACAGTTTGGTCTGTGATCAAGTCAAAAAGAAGCTAGTCAGACCAAAAGAAAAACCAACAAGTCTGCAGCAGCCAAAAGCTTTCTCAGTTCTTTGTAGCGGCCAAAAGCTTTCTCAGTTCTCTGCAGTAAGCCACTTTAAACTTGAAGAAAACCAATTTACTTTTCCTTCAGCAGATGCTGCAAGTTGTGACGCTGAATTGAATAAGTCAGGATTCTTTAATGAGTCAAGCAGCCACCCTGTGCCTTTTCCAAACCTGTGGAAGCATTTGGAAAAAAGGAAGGTTGAGGAGAGACCTTTACATCAGCAAGCACCAACCCAACAGATCTTGTGAATAAAAACAATGGAATTGTTTTTCAAGTTTCCCTTCCACCCAGATGCTTTATTTTTTTCCTGCTTATATCTGTCTGTGTGTAAGGGGAAGCTCATAAAAGATATAGAATTTTAGTTTCTAGAGTGACCCAATATAGTTTAATCATTTAGTGACGTTGAGTTGTGAATCTATACTTCCCGGAGTACCCTGTTGCCCTCCCACGCTATATCAGAGCCCATGTTAAAAAGTGGAGTCACACCCCCTTCACAGGCATTGTCCCCTCTGTGTCCCAGCATAATGTCTGCAATCTCCACAGCTGCGTTTCTCACTTTTCTAAATGCAACATGGACAGACCCTGATAAGCCGCCTGAATCCCAAGGACTGATTTGTAATGAAAACCCTGACAGAGGCCCAACCTCTGACTGATGTCTTGACAGCTCCATGACTCATGCACCCATAACCACTGAAGTGGCTGGACTTAGCCTACAGGATTGAGCATGGCCCAATTCTTAAACCAGAAGGATATGGATCTCTGGACACTGTTCACAGCAAGCATCCAGTTGACTGTGACTAATCCCTGTGGACTGAGATTGGATGGCACCATTTACTGAGTGTAGGGACAGCACTGACTGACTGTAATTCCCTTTGACATGACTAGATGAAGAGCTTGCAATGTGTTTGCAATGGAAGCTGCTGGCACATGCTGCAAATGTGATATTGACATAGTATGGGGCCGTGCAATATGTCTACCCCTTTGGCTGTTTAATGCTGGCAAGCAACACAAACAGTTTACCTTTCAGTCTGCACTTAAAGGTGAGGGAAGGCAGAGATGCCGTCAGTACCCAAATAAGAGCAAAGTGAGTGAGAGCTGAGTAAGCAGGAATATTGTGATGTAAAGGATCGGTGAGCTCCAAGCAGCAGTAATGAAGTGCTGAAGTGTGCTCTGAGGTAGTCTGAGATCAGCCAGACTGAAGTGATGAGGTTGTTGTGTTGCCAATGTCAAAGTCTGAGGTCCAGGAGTGGAGAGAGTCGCTGACCATGGCAGGAGATGTTGGATACTGAGTGCCAACACAGAGGCCCAGAAAGCATATCAGTGAACTGCACTCCTCAGTAACTGCTCAGGCTTTCAAGTCAGAAATTGGCACCATCTCGTTACTCACAAGTGGCTGGAAAAAGCATGAACGGCACAGAAATAATGTGAGGCAATGAAAAAGGCACTGGGAATTACAACAGCAAACTTGGCCCTGTCCACTCTTCAAAGTCCCCCTTCCTGCAGCTAGTGCCAAAACTGAGAGAGCTGACTCATAGGCTAGTCAAGCAACAACCTGACATTGTCATACTCATGGAATTATACCTGACACATAACATCAAAGATAACATCATCACCATCTCTGAGCATGTCCTGTCGCACCAGCTGTGGTTCAAGAAGGCAGCTCATCACCACCTTTTCAAAGGCCAAGTAGGGATGGGCAATGAATGCTGGCCCAGCCAATGACACCCACATCTAGTGTGTCAATTAAAGGAAAGCACCCAGTTGTGAATATTGGTGTACATTTAAACAACACACCGAAAGAAGACGCAACAGAAATATCGCCATCCCCAATGATGGTGGAGTCTAATACATCAAAAAGACAAGGCTGAAGCATTTTCAACAATCTCCAGCCAGAAAAGGGGAGGCAATGGCCTGATGGTATTATTATCAGACTTTTAATCCAGAAACCCAGGTAATGACCTGGGCAACTGTGTTTGAATCCTGTCATGGCAGATGGTGGAATTTAGATTCAATAAAAATCAGAAGTTAAGAGTCTAATGATGACCATAAATCCATTGTTGATGGTTAGGAAGAACCCATCTTATTCACTAATGTCCTTCAGGGAAGGAAACTGCCATCCTTATGTGGTTTAGCCTACACATCATGGCTGGGGCAGCATGGCGACAGTGTGGTTAGCACTGCTGCCTCACAGCACCAGGGACATGGGTTTGATTCTAGCCTCAGGCGATTGTCTGTGTGGAGTTTTCATGTTCTCCCTGTGTCTGCGTAGGTTTCCTCCAGGTGCTCTGGTTTCTTCCCACAGTCCAAAGATGTGCAGATTAGGTGGATAGGCCATGCTAAATTGCCCGTGGTGTCCAGGGATATGTAGGCTAGGTCACTTATCCATGGGAAAGGCAGGGTTACAGTATGGGTCTGGGTAAGATGCTCTTCAGAGAGTTGGTGTGGACTTGAGGGACCGAAGGACCTGCTTCTGTACTGTAGGGATTCTACTGTATATGAATCTAAACACACAGCAATATGGTTGACTCTTAAATTGCCCTCAGGGCAATCAGGGATGGGCAATAAATGTTGGCCTAGTCAGTGATGCCGTCATCCCACGAATCAATAAAAAAAACACCTAGTGGATGATCAGCCTCCTCCAGGGATCTCCAGTATCTTTGATAATTTGATTTGATCCACGTGAATGTCAAGAAAAGAGTGAAGGTACTAGATAGTACAAGGGCTATGGGACCTGACAGCATTCAGTTGCAATAATACTGAAAACTTGTGTTTAGAGCTTGCCACACCCCTGGCCAAGCTGTTTCAGTATAGTTACAGCACTGGCATCTACCTAACCATGTGGAAAATGGCCTAAGTATGGCCTTGACACAAATAGCAGGACAAAACCAACCTTGTCAATTACTACCCATCGGCCCATGTTCAACCATCAGCAGAGTGATGGGAAGGGTCAATTTCTTCAACCATGCAGCTGCTCAAGGAACAGAGCACACACCCTGATCTATTGACTTCTGGTCCTGCAAACTGCTGCCCATATACAAAGCTCAGAGGTCTGCACAGCAGCAGGAGATATTAGAGGAACATCACCAGAGCTATCAAGGAGCACTCACCTTCAGTCCTGTTAAGGCCACTCAGCTCCTGACCTCTATAAAGCCTTGGTTCAAATGTGAACAAAAGAGTCAAATTTGCTGGCAACTATTTCAAATTCTTTTTGAACCTCACATACAACATATCAAATGTGTCGTCCTCATCAACCCTCTCTGTTATCCTTTTATAAAAAAACTTAAATTATTTAAATATGATTTGCCCAAACAAACACACACTGTCTTTCATTATTTAGTCCACATTTTTGCAAGTGACTGTTTATTTTTAATTTTTGATGAGGTCTAAATGTCAGGTTGTACAGAGATCCATTCCTAGGCACAACTAGGCTTTTGATTATTCACAAAATATTAATAAGATGTGGTGCTTCTCGACATCTAATTCATAAATAGCATTTGATCCTGGAGAATGAGAAACATTCAAGAGAAGTCTAAATTGTGATGGTTGTTCTGAATCTATACATGGAGTTATCTTCAGGTCAGTGTGTTAAGATAAATTACCTTGGTGTCATTCAAGGTATGGTGACTGGGGCCTTGGCTTCTACAGAACAATAAGCTATCTGGGTTCACTGGCCTGTCTCCACTATGGTGGTTATCTTTGGTTTGAACAATACAGTCAAAAACTTGGTTTTTGATCAGTGTTCATGTCCACATTTGTAGAGAATAGGCAGTAATATGGGCACGGAGTCCTCCAGATAAAAATAAGGCAGGATGCAAACACAGCAGCTGCTACCATCTGCCAATATATATCAGATTTGTGAGTCTGCACATCCCCTTGTTCTCCTTCTGACACTTCTGTTTACGATTTCCTCCTTTTTCAGTCTCTTGCTATAATTCACCTGCTGTCCTTCCTCTCTGTGATGTGCTGTTTCCCCTCTTGCACGTCTGTTTATTTATGCATTGGAAACCATTGGTGCAGATTTTTCTAGGGCTTGAGCAATTGATCTCTATACTGGGTTAAAAAGAAATGAGAATAAGTGACGTACACTGTAAATTAAAGCCTTGCATAGTTTCCTGGGACTTTCACTTTCCTCTGCCAGTACCGTTGTCAAAAGGAAATTATTACAACCCCACCCTCAATGCCATTAATGGTGATTGCAGTTTTCCTGCTTTTAATCTGTTATTTACACTACTGCCAGTTAGATTTAAGAACAAAGGTTTAAGTGGCTAGCTAGCAGCAGGATTTATTGCTCGAAGATTGGTAGAGAAGAATTAAAGTCAACATTAAATCAATTTGAATAAAGAGTTGCACCTGAACTATCACATGAACTACAGCTGCAGCGATTATCAGTTAAAAAAACACAAAGCAGAGCCACCAGCTCTTGGCACACAGATATTGTCTTTATCAACAGTCATTTGCTTTATAATGGATAGTTTAGTTCAGTCGTCATGCATAGGCTGCAATTACACTTTCAACCATTGTCATATAAATCTTGTGTTTTACTCTGATAATTTTGTTCACTGTCTTTAAATAATATAGAATTTATCTTAAGCAGCTGGTTCATTATTTAATAATTATGTTTTAACACACAAGTTAAAATCCACAGTAAGTACATGAAAAATAACAATTTTAGTCTGATTTCTCTACTGGTCCCATAGCAGGAATTGACATCACTGTCAGAGGCATGAAGCCCTTATGATTTCCAGCTCTATGGGAGTGAGATTTGAATCTGGAGCTAGCTGGAGTTGGGGCTATTGAAGCTGAGTGGCCTGGGAGAAGCTGGTGGTACCCGCTGTGCTGCTTTCTGTTCTGGCGTCGCCCATGCAGAGCACCAAGTTCTTAAGGGTGATACTGCAGTCACCATCTGTGTGCACCAAGAAGCTGAAGTGGTGTTATTCTGATTTCACTCACCACTACTAACTGACATAGCCATTTCCCAAACTTGGACCACTGATGTTCATTTAACAAATTCTCTTGTCATTCATCAAAGGTCAAGCATTCCCCTGTGAAAGGGGTGCAAATTAATGATAATCAAAGAGTTATGCACCCAACTTGCAGGAAAGTGGATTATGAAAACTTTTTGGCAGTTCCAAAGTCTCTGGAAGTAGTTTGGAGTGTTGTTTTGCAGTGTTGCTCTGTAACGGTGGATTTGGCAGGCTGTACCCTCACAGTGAGGCCAAAGGATATGGTGATTTCTCTACACAAAGTCCAATAGTGGCAATGTTTGTGAGTTTGAACCACAGCAGAAATGGACAGCAGATGCCATGTGCAATACACAGTCCCAGGTTTGTACCTAATGGTTTGTACCATCATTCGGCAATGATGGGAGGATGTCTGACAAGTCAGCTAATCCACACAGCTTCATGATGCGCATGCCAGTCAATGTTCTCCCATCAAAGTCATCATCCCAGTCCCCTGTAGTGGGACTCATCTGAGATTTGGTTACCAGGTAATGAATTACTATTTACCTGTGGCCTGGCTGCAGACTCTAATGCCCAGTAGCAAATCATGCCCTGATTCAAAACTTACACTGGCCTCAAGTGTATGTCCAGTGTTTGATCAAGTGACAACATTTCATCATTAGATCTGCACTGGTGCCTACTCCCCTCGTGAGCTTTCCGTGGCTGGGTTGGGGGCAGTTCTTGGTATCTAAAGGCAGAAACTCTATAGGGAGGTGCAAGAAGGAGTTGGTATGTAAAAGCAAAAGTTCCATGATCACACATTCAGTAGCTTTCTTATTGTGTTAGAAAGCAGGGTGATGGTGACATAGGAGGTGGGAAAAATCAATAGCAGGAACATGCGACCATCCTCATTGTTTAGTGTCTGATCAAATAATGCAGGCTTTGTCAGTAGCATCCCCAATATATGGGGAATCTAACTATCCACAAGCCTCTGAAGATAAAGGAGTTCTTATTCTTCCTGGTTCTATTCTGCTCCTTTCTAACCTGTGTCATCTTGTCCTTCCTTTGAAGGCAGACTGTTGGCCATTATGTAAGACTCTGTTTTGATGATGTACCTTCCATTACCACATAGCTGGAGGTATGTATAGAATATGGGATGGGTGTCATTATTATTAGGTGTGTCAGGGTGAGATGGACCTTTAGACATTAGGTGTGAATTCTAGCTGTCAACAAGTTCTATTCGGTGAGTGATGGGCTGTGAGGGGCTGGTCACGTGGTGGAAAGGTGATCTACGTTAAGGATACACTCAGTGACCTTGACCACTCATTTGAGGTTATTAAAGACTTGTCCCACTACTGCCTGCTGCTTGTAGCCAGAATTCACCATGGAACCATGGTATCTCCCTGTCTATCTCCACTTACATGAACTCTCGGCCTTGACCCGGTGTTCCACTTTCCCTGTTCAGAATTGAGGCAATAGCATTCAGTTGTAGCCTTTTGTAAATTCCATGCAGCTTCCCTTTAAGAAGCACTGCTGAAAGTTGGCTGGTCTAAATAGGTCAGGCACATACTGCTGAGATCTCTGTTGAGTGATCAGGGCAGCACGGTGACTCAGTGGTTAGCACTGCTGCCTCACAGTGCCAGGGACCTGGATTCTACCCTCAGGTGTCTGTCTGTATGGAGTCTGCACATCCTCCCCATAGTTGTGTTGGTTTCCTCCCAGAGCTGTGGTTTCGTCCCACGGTCCAAAAATCTCCAGGTTAAATGAATTTGCCATGCTAAATTGCCTATAGTGTCCAGGGATGTGCAGGCTAGGTGGATTAGAATTGGAAATGCAGGGTTACAGGGATAGGCTAGGGTGGTGAGTCTGGCTGCAACGCTCTTTGGAGGGTCACTAAGAACTTGACGGCCTGCTCCCACACTGTAGGGATTCAATTATTCAATTTTATGATTCTGGAGTGAAGCGGCAAGCAGTTTGGCAGACTTGTGGTTCTACATGACAATCAAGAGCTGGTAGTATGAAATTGATTTGATATCACCTTCCACTTCAACATTTGCAGGTGGATTGTGGATCCTGAGCCTCAGGCCCAAAAACTCTGTAGACCAACTTATAGCGCTGTCTATTTCCATACAGCATGGAAGAGCCCAATTGTGAGAACTAATTGTTCAAATATTAAAATCAATAACTAACTGGAAACAAATCTCTGACCAACCAAGGATTCAACTGAAGCTTCCCGGAATTTGGGAGACCAATAAATGCTGATTTTGTTATTAATTTGAGAATAACAGATTTCAAAGGGGGAGAAGTGAGCAAATTATTTAAGTCAAAGCTCCTCATAGTTTATTGCAATGTTTGTGGAGATGATTGTAGAACTCATGCAAGCAGGTCACGTAGAATAAGTATATAACTTTGGGTTTCACTGTATTCATCCATTTTACCAACCCATCTATATTTTAATTTGCTTTATAGAAAAAGAAACATTTTCTTGAATCTGGAAAAGCCAATTCCATTGAAAAAAATTGCTTGAAGTTGAAATTGTCATACACACATATTTATATATATATAAAATAGCATTTCACGACAACGACAATGAACTAGTAGCATTAGTGGCTAAATTGACTGGTGGCTTCACTGTTTATAATTTGCTGCCATTTTCACTTTGAACTGTAGACCATTAACAAAAATGTGATTGGCATGAAGAGAGAGAATTGTGCCGGGTACATTGCCTATTTCACCACTGTAGTAAAATCTAGGCTATTGGATCACTCTCCACAAAGACATAAAGTGAACGAAAGAGATTTACAGTAAATCACACTTTCAAATCAAGGGCTTCCAGATCATGGTGGCCTTCAGTAAATGTCTGCCCTTTACTACGGTGTATAGACAAAACCTACACTCTGGTCAAAAATGAAACCCACCAATCACCACGAACATATTTGTTAATGGAAGCGTGGTGTGGGGGATACTTTGACTTTTATTTTGACTTTTTGAGAAACATTTCTGGGCAGGTTAGTCATGTACATGGAAAGTATCGCATGGTGAAGTGGTACATAGAAGACGATCATTCAGAGAGAGCAGACCCAGATTTAATGCTTTAAACAGATTCACAACAAGCCTACAGCAGTGACAGAACCCATCTTGTGGTCAACGACCGTAACCAGTTTGTGTAATATAACAACCACAGCAGTGACTCACATCTACATTAAAATTCTTTACATTGCCATTTACAGTAAAATGTTTGTAATTGTACTGTAAGTAATGGGATAGGATGTATTGGCACTCCTAAAATTGATAGAAGTCCACTACAACAAAGTATTTCCAACATTTCTTTAAAGAGAACTAATACCTAAATATTGTAGGTGAGTTTTTGTTACTGGTTGAGCTGACGTTCAGAAGTGGGCGTGCCAGTAGTTTTACGGTACTGTGCCAGTTTGCCAGCATTTAGCTACCTCCAAGTCATTTTGAGTGAGGTTGTTTAAAGCGGTGGTATTGGGGATGGGGCAAAGTTGCTAACTAGTTGCAAACAATAACCAAAACAAATGCCAAAAACATTGATATTAATCAAATTGATTCTAATAGGGAACCTGATGGAGAAAAAAAAACTGCAACGTGAAACAGATTAAAAAGAAATGCATTTACTTGTATATTCCACAACAAGAAAGGGCCAACATGAAATTGTCATTCCTGTCTAAATAGAAAAGATAGATTCAAATTCAAATTTTGCAATGGCACTCTGGCTCATATTTTGTCTTTGAAAATACATTAAGTTTTGGAAATTGCACTACAAAATAGAAGTGATATTTTACAGAAATGTCATTGTCCATCCTTGGGAAAAATAACTTCAAGTCAAATATGAAATTAAAATGATATAATTATCTATAAGATTTGTTCACAGCTATGGTTCAATATTGATGGGCCAAGATTTGGTTTCATAGCCTAACATTTACAGAACCATTATACGGAAAACAAAGGCCCACGATAATATTAATGTAACAGCATAAGTCCTTAGTCTGGAACTTGACACTGCAAGTTACATCCATTTACAGAGAAGGCGAAGACAAAAAGCTTAAAGATTAGAGCTATGTCTTAGGTTTTTAAAGAGATATAAATGGAATTTGATTGCATGCAGTTTAAAGGCATTATTGTAAAAATCAACTACAGTGACTAGACTAGCCTGATTATGTCTTTGAAAAATATCAGAAGATGATAGTTGATGAGCAGGCTTCTGAAATGAAACATTTGGATCAAAGTCCAGAAAGTCAGAATTATAGTGAGGTGTGTGGTATCAAAGAAGAGTAAAGCTATGCGCTTAGTCCTGCAGACAGGGAATGATATGACCACAGCACTGTGATGAGTGGGAGATGGACAGAAAAAAATCAGTGTGTAAAATTTGAGAAACCTGGGGATTTTAATGTGGGAGAAAAATGCAAGTTCATTTACATTGGTTGTAAATGGGAAACTAAAGCTTGAGGTTTTCCAGTGTCTAAACAACACGGGCAATGTGAAAAAAAAGAACAGAGAGATCAGAAAAATTAGATTCTTAAAGTAAAGAAAACAAAATCCAATTCTGAAACCAAGTTTTGGATAGTGAGATGTGTATCTTGGCTGTGAACATTAAGAGACACATTTCCATGCAGTTACATGTCATTAGTCTCTAACCTTTGCTCATTGATATGTAATTTCTTATATTCCTACATACTGGAAGGAAACCAGAAACAGGCAGTTCCCAAATGGAAATCAGAGCGGGTACCTGGTGCCTCCAGCATGGACAGCATTCCCTTACATGCCAGGGTAGATTCCACAGGCAGTAGCTGCCTGCATCCTCATTCTCCCAAATCCACAGAGGTTGGCATCAGATTTGTGCAGGCTTTATCACATGCTCATGGCGCATCAGTAACTCACCTACAATACAGTTCTCCACTTCAATACTGTACTTTGGAACATATTGACACTTTGAAATGCAATGCTGCTGCTAGGTTGCTTCGCATGCAGGGACATGCACCACCTCATGCATTGGGCCTAGCTCCTTCCCAGGTCCCTTCACTTTCTCTCTTTGTGCCCACCCAGTTTGCACCTAATTAGATATTTACAGGCACTGTACCTTGGCTTTGAGCACTTTGTGATCTTGTTTGGAACGTACAGGCTTACAACAGTGCGGACTTTTAGTGCAGACACAAAGCCAGGCAGTTTGCCAAAAAACAGTTCGGAAGAAGGATCACTGGTCCTGAAACGTTAACTCTGATTTCTGTCAACAGATGTTGCCAGATCTGCTGAGCTTTTCCAGCAATTTCTGTCTTTGTTTTTGATTTCCAGCATTTGCAGTTCTTTCGGTTTTTCATTTGGTGTTTAACTCACTGCTACACCTCTTCAATGTCTGCTCACCTTGAAGAAGTTTTGGTCTTCTCTCCAGCAGGATTCCTGTTTGAGGAGATCTTCTTGTTCAGAGTCACTCATGGTGTTTGATATGGTAATTGCCAAAACTCATTTCCACAGCCACATAATACTCCTCAGCATCTGCCTCCTGCTCAGGTTCACCCTACATGGATTCCAACTCAAGCATCAGCCTTCATTTTTTGAATCCACTGAGGATCGCAGGTATCTCCGTGATGTTCAACATTTCTCAGACAACTGAGATTGCCACATACTCAGATTTACACTCTGTGCTATGCATCACCATATGCACACTCTTGTTGGTCAATGCCTAGCGAATGTTACTTGCCACTGATCTTGTCCAAACTTGTTACTTGTCCAAACCTTACTGTTATCCAGGACTTGCTACATGTGGATACAAATTGATTCAGTATCTGAGAAGCTGCGAATAATGCTGAACATTGTGCTAACACCAGCAAATATCTCTGCATCTGGTGTAATGACAGAAGAAGGATCATTTTGCCATTGGACACTATCCTGAGGAGCAATTAGGTGACTGTTAATTGCCCTCTACAATGACTGAGCAGTTCAAGGGCAATTAGGGATGGGAGACAAATGCTGGCCTTGTTCGTGTTGCCCACATCTCATGAAAGAGTTAGAGCCCTGAGTTTACTTTGTCATCCCTTGGTAAGGCTATCCCTATTCTTTGCTTCTTTCATTTCTTTGTTGAAGACATTACCACTACTGAGAGAGTACTATGTTTTTGTTTTCATCATGTTCTTGTAAGATGTTGTAGTATTTACCCAGATGACGACTCCTGATTCACATAAAAACAGACATTGTTGGAGAAACTCAGCTGGACTGGCAGCACCTGTGCAGAGAAAACAAAGTTACCTCTGAGTCCTGTGACAGTGCTGTCAGGTCTGCTGAGTTTCTCCAACAATGTCCTTTGTCTTATTATGGTGCCCTGTGGTGTTTGTCACCTCTTCTGTCGTTCTGAGTAAGGGTTATTTGAGGTAGATCACTGCCTTCTTTGGTTTTTCTTTATCTTAGGTCCGTCTAATGATTTGTGATAGAGAATACACCACACAGAGTATCCACAGATGAGTGACTGCTCTTCAATAACAAGATGTTTATTTATTGCATGATTGCAATAAGTACTTTTACTCAGGCATAATAGCTAGGACTTCAGGGAGCTCAGACTGGTACATCTGGTCCCTTCAAAATCTGGAAATGTTTCCCTTGCCTCTACCCACAGTCTTTTAATGACATCAGAGAATGGATGGAACCAATGTAACGTGAACACCAGCCCCTTCCAAACCATTACATTATAATAAAGCTGAATTCCTTGGTCAAATATTTTTAGCTTTTAACTGGGCTCAATTTTGGAGATGAGTATTTGCTCATGTAATTCTAAGGGTTGTAGGACTAGGGTCAAAATACTGGGTATTTTACTTGTATATTGCTAGCTGAGCTCTAGATAGACTTGGATGGGAAAGTATTTGTTATGGTTTTTTGTTATTCTTTATCAAAATATTCTGGAAGATTTGAACACGGCTGTGATAGGGAATTCGAGGCCAATTCATCTCAATTTCAGTTTTTCATTGCATTTTGCTCTTATATGGAATATCAGGCTTTCAGTTTTGAAGAAAAAGACCAAAGAACTGCAGATGCTGCAAATCAGAAACAAAAAAAAACACAATCTTTTGGGAGAACTCAGCAGGTCTGGCAGCTTCTGTGGAGAGAAAGCAGAGTAAATGCTCGGGTCCAGTGACCCTTCTTCAGAACTGATAGTAGCTAGGAACAGGTTGGTATATATGCTTAATATGAGATGAAGACAGAAGTAAATGCTCGGTGGTGATAGAGCCTAGACAGATAGAACAACAGTGAGACAGATAAAGGAATGGGTAAAGGTCAGCCAAGGAGAATGAATAGTTGCTAATGGGGACCATTAGTGGCTGACAATGACTTGTTTGTGGCAGTGCCCATGTGATGACAAGGCCTGGTGTGCGAGGTTTGGTGTAAGGACATTGGAGAAGGCACTCAGGTCCTAAAATTGAACTTGATATTGAGTCCTGAAGGCTGCAGTGTTCTTCTAACGTCTAACTTGTGCTGAGCTTTGCTGGACCACTGTAGTAAATCTGAGACAGAGATCTTAGCCAGGGAACACAGTGATGTGTTGAAGTAGCAGGGAACTGGAAGCTCAGGATCATTTTTGTGAATCGAACGTAGGTGTTCTGCAGAGCAGTCACCCCAGTCTGTGTTTTGTCTCAGTAATGTTGAGGAGACCATATCATGAGCAGCAAATACAGCAGCCTAGATTGAGTGAAGTGCAGCTGGAAGTTCTGTCTGCAGCCTTGGATAGTGAGGGGGGAGGAAGCTGTTCTTGCTGCATCCTGAGATCCACACTCAGTGCAATGTGTCGCTATATGCCTACTCTAGATCTCTCTCTCCATCAGCACTGCTTCACACAGGCTCAGAGCTGCCCTGCCCCCAGTAGCACTTCATCCTCTGGCTTAGCTGACATGATAACAAGAAAGTTTTTCTTTTTCTTTCAGGCATTAAGGGACACCAAATGCAACATCTCAGAGATACCCATGCCCCTCTGAAACCTTTCTGCCCTCCACTTGCCTCTGATTCCATCCCATCTCCCAACGCCACCTCCTGTCACGTGTTTACTATGCCTTCTGACATTCCACTCTCTGATGCTGAACATTCTGTACTCCCTCAATGAAATTCAGGCACAACACGATGGTAAACTCTTCTTCCGTTGCCTTCACCTCTGTGCCAATTTCTTTGGATTAGAGTCCTCTCCCTCTCCTACAACCCCTTTCACCCACCTCTAACACTCTCCCTCCACCTGGACTCCTCCCTCTGGCCTTTTATCTACACTCAACTTGTTCATCAAGAACTACTGACATAATGTTGGCCACCTTAATTTCTTGGTCCCTCCTTACCTATTTGAACCTATCCCCTGCTGAATTGATTGTACTCCATGCTCTCAGATCTAACCCTGACTTTGTTATTAAGCCTGCTAATAAGGGTGATGCATTGCATCACATTGCAGAGGCGGAGCACCAGCTCTTGGACATCTCGTCCTATCTCTGCGGACCACCTTTACCCATTACTTTGACGTCCTATTGTTGTTCTCTCTCTGGGCTCCGTCACCTCCTATTGTTTACTCCTCACATTTTCCTCCACCTTCAGCATGTATACCAACCTGTTCCTAGATACAATCAGTTCTGAAGAAGTGTCACTCGACCCAAAACGTCATATTTGCTTTCTCTCCACAGATGCTGCCAGACATGCTGAGAAGAGTGAATATGAACCCCCAGTCCTGTGGCATTTTGTGCTGCATGATTGATGCTATAACACCTACCAGAATTGTGCTGCGTGCATTTGACATATTTAAAAACCAATCATGGTACTGGCATAATGTATTGGAGATTAGCACTTCAAATAAGTGTCCTGGATATTTCATAATCACATCCAAATCCTGTGTATTGCTGTATATACTGCAGAACAAAGGAATATCTTGGCACAGTAAACATAAGCAGCTGATACCAAAGGAAGGAGCCTCAGGCACAACATATGTATTATTCCCATGAGCTTATACTGGCAGGCATGTGAGTCTTTCTTTGGCCCAGCTGTGTACCAGGCTTTGCTCCGTTACAATGCAGACACCGTATTCATTAATTTTGAATGATATCTTTGTTTATTTGCATTTCCACACTGAAGTTAAGAATGACTTTGAAGTCTGGAATCAGCAGACAGAGAATCCCATCGAAGCCAACCTCAGCTCAATGTTAGTGACGATGACTTTCTCATCCCGTTGCTGCAAACTGTTGCCTTTAGCTGACTATAGTACTAATAAATTAACAATCAGTGCAAGCACATATGAAAAGATAAAGTAAAATAGAGATTAAGGAGGCCATTTGATTCATCCAAGGACAATCTTCTACAAAAAGCCTATAACATACTAAAATAGAGAATGCTATTATTTGCTAAATAGTGATACGTTGATGGCATCCATTACCCAACCAGATATCCATTTGGGAGCCCTACAATTGTTCCAATCACATTCCAGGCCTTATCCTTCAGATGTTACCTCACCAGTGTTTATGTGGTTATGGGTTTGCATCTTATTAGCATGTGATCGGATTGAAAACTTCAGGATACTAACAGGAAAAGACGTGTTCGATAAAAGGAAACCATTTCTACTAGTCGGAAATTCTAAAACTAGTTGCCATAGTCTAAAAATTAGGGATAGACCATTCATAGAATCCCTGCTGTGTGGAAGCCAGCCATTCTGCCCATCAAGTCCACACTGATCCTACAAAGAGCATCCCACACAGACCCAGCCAACACCCCGAACCCCCACCCTGTAACCCTGCATTTCTCATAGCTAATCCACTGAGCCTGCACATCCCTGGACACTATGGGTAACTTAGCACAGCCAATCCACCTAACCTGTAAATCCCTGGATTGTGGGAGGAAACCAATGCACTCAGAGGAACCACAAACAGACACATGAAGAATGCGCAAACTGCTAAAATACTGTCACCCAAGGGTGGAATCAAACCCAGGAGAGATGTTTGGAATCACTTCTACATTCAAAGGATGGTCAATGTCTAGAACTCTCTTCCACAAATGGCAGTGGATGCTGAATCATTGTCAATTTTAAATCTGAGATAGGTACGTTTTTGTATAGCAAAGTTAAGTAGGGAAATGGGTAAAGGGAGGTATATGGAGTTAGATGGGTGATCAGCCATATCTAATTGAATGGTGGAACAGACTTGAAGGGCTGAATGACCTACTTCTATTGCAATGTGTCCATGTGGAAGTGTTATTTCCCTCACTGCTCTGGTGCCTGTTTACTCCATGCCAATGAAAGGCAGTATGTCTCTCCCATTATGGCGACTGCAACAGAAGCTGGCAGGCATGTTTTTTTGTGTCACAGGCTGCTTTGCTGGTTTGTCAAAATCATTGCACCTCTGGATCATTTCTCCAAAACTGGGATTGGGAAAGCTGACTGCCTGCCTGAAAGCTGTGGGTGGTTTGTGAAGTGAATCAAAAAGGCCAGTCAAGGCAAACGCTCAGAGGCTGGAATGTGCCAGCTGGTCTGAGAGCCCGAAATGGTACTGGATACATGGGTAGAATGAAAGTGATCTCTGGGGCGAGTATGAAGACCGGGGAGAAGATAAGGTTTAAAGCTGACTCTGAGGACCCATAGCCCCACTGCGCTACACCTACAGCAGAAAGACACCCTGTGGAGAGTCTCCCCCTCTGCAATAGAGCAGTGTCACTGTTTTGTTTTAGCTTCATATGTTTTGAAACTGTTAAGAAGATAGAGATGACTTCTCTCTTCCCTACCTGCAACAGCAAGTTACAGCTTTTTCCCATGTTTGATGGCTTCCTATTGTCCCTCCATTTTTAGGATTCTGGCTGCCATCCTTAGTTAGGCAAATATCATGGTCTTAGTCCCTTCATTGGCCCATTCGAGCACAATCATTATGCGGTTGCTGCTCCTGATCCACATGGAGTTACAACCTGCATGTGATCTGAACATAAGGCTCCCTACCCAAAATGGTTAATCCTGCCCAGAGACCATGGAATCCACCTACGTTTGGGTAGGGCTTGCTTAGGATCCCTACCCTGGCACTGATCCAATCAGCCTCTGAGCAAGAGGAGAAATCGATCCACGAAATTGAAACAAAATTTGCTCTCCCTTTCGATTCAGCCCATTCTCAGAGCTGCATACTTCCTTGTCAGGATAAGGTACTTCACCCCACTGTGCATTCCAGCGGAAACACAAGACTGTTTTTGCAGTCAATCGGTGGGAACCCTTTACAAGTCAAAGCTCATAGTTTTAGAACATTGGGTGGCAGGTTTAAAACAGAGGTGTGAAAAAATTACTTCTTCTCAAAGGGTTTTCAATTTGTGGAATTCACTATGTGACTCCCCATGTGGTGGAATCTTGAACGTTAAGTATTCAGGGAGGAGGTCAGACAGATTTTTAATTAGCAATGAGTTAAAGAGATATGGACAGCAATCAGGAAAGTGGAATTAAGGCCAAGATGCAATCAGCCATGATCCTAACAAAGTGTCAGAGCAGGTTAGAGGGGCTGAATTGCCTACTCCTGCTCCTAGTTCTTATATTCCTCTGTAAATGGGAAATTCATGGAATGGGCAGACACCAGGTCTGACAGTTTCTCCACGGTTTCTCAGGAGTTATGTTGGTCTCCCATTGCAACTACTTTGTGAGATCAGTGGAACTTCTGTGATATTTTGAACTCCATGTGTTGAACATCATTTGTGTGAAGAACATCCTGACCAGAGGCCTAAATTTGAAATCTGATAGCTTGAATTTGTGCAGTGTTTCAGATACAAATCATTTTCTGCTCCATTTGCTAAACCTCATATCCACCTCAGCTGTTAATTTCTATGATATATAGATGGTATGTTTCTCAATACTTCAGTCAGCTGATATACACTTGCGTTTCACAATCTCTCCATTAGAGCCATTCCAGGCATTGCTGCACAACCTGGCCTCTTCTCCATGTCTAATACTTCTTCATTTTAACAAATGGACTCTTTCTAATAAATGCATATTTGCTTTTATTTATTTTAGCATTAATTCAATCCAGGGACAAGAGATGAAGAGGACAGGACAGACCAACAGGGACACAGAGAGGTTTGGAAAGAGTCAAAAGGAGGTAATTTTATCTCACTGTCAAACTTGTAGGAAGAGGAGTTGAGACTCACAGAAAGCATGGAGAGGAATTAGTTTTGTATGGATTCTATGGTAGAAATTCTTCTCTGGGCTGTACAAATAGAATTCATGGTTTCTCAGCCCTAGACCCACGATCCTGATACCCTCCAAACTATGCACCTAGTGGGCCCTGCCTTTTCTGATCCCTGTGGTGATTTCTTGCAGCCCAACATTTTACTCCCCTCTCCTGACAAGTCTCCCTCATATGCTTAGTTGAGCAAGAAACTGATGACAGACCAGGCCCGGAAATAAAAACTTGGGCCCCACACAGAGGAGGTCAGGAAGATGATAAGCTTTTAGCTGAGTTCAAATTGTCTCCAGGGAGGCAGGTCTACCTCACTTTAGGCTTGGCAATTCCTAACACTGGGCACTCCTTCGTATCTGGTTTATTAAGGAAGCAGGAAGTAGACTCCAGGAGTAACAAAGGCCCAGGGACCAAGGCTGCACATCTTAAAGTTGCAGATTTATTTTCTTTGTTTCCTTACACAAATTGTCCAAAGGGGTGAGACCCTGTTGATGAACTTGGGAACCCACCCCACCTCCTACAGTTTGCAAGCACCAAAGATTCTCCCAGCATGTAGTAGAAAATGACTTGAGTAACCTTCCTATTGCATGTCCATGATGTAGCCTTGTATTGACCTGGCAAACTTCCAGAAACATCATTCGTGGTGGGCACTTGCAGGACCCAGCCAGATAGGACGTCAAGGAAGGAGGTAGTTTTGTGCCAATGTCAGTCGGCAAAAAAATCCAGAGCAACAAAAACAAAGTTGCTGGAAAAGCTCAGCAGGTCTGGCAGCATCTGTAGAGGAGAAAACAAAGTTAACATTTCAGGTCCAGTGACCCTTCCTCAGAACGCCAAAGAAATCCAAAGTCCCAGCCTAATGGTCCTTTTGAATCTCACCATGGTAGATGGTGAAAGTAGAAATCAGTACTAATCTGGGATTGTTAACGTAATGGCAACCATGTAACCACTGTTGATGTTGTTTAAAAAAAGGCATGAGGCTCACTAATGTCCTTTAGGGAAGGAAATCTGCCATCCTTACCAGGTCTGACCCATATGTGACTCCAGACCCATAGCAATGCATTGGTTATTAACTGCCCTCTGAACGTTTAGGGATGGGAATAAATGCTAGCCAGCACAACCCACATCTTATGAAAGAACTTTTTTTTGAAAAAAATGTCTTGCTAATGTTTAGTTCCAAAATCTTTTGATACCACTTTGTCCCTTGGTTTCATAACGAGCAAAAGAAATGTGAAACATAAGCCGAAGTTGCAGGAAAAGCTCAGCAGGTATGGCAGCATCTGTGAAGTGAAATCAAGGTTAATGTTTCAGGTCCTGTGACCCTTCCTCAGAACTGGTGGTAGCTAGGAAAATGTCGGTTTATATGCAGTGGGGGAAGGAGGTAGGAAGTAAATTATAGGTGGGGATGGAGCCCAAAGAGCAGTTATTGGATAGACAAAGGAGTAGTTAACAATCTAGCTGGATGAGTGAATAGCTGTTAATGGAACCTGTTAGTGGCTCACATTAGATACTGTGTAATGGCAGACTATGTAATAACAAGGCATGAATAGTTTCTTAATTAGATGATGTTCCTTTAAGAGCACAGACCAAACACGGCTGTACAATTAGTCAGCAAGTTGTAGTATCAGTTTGAGTTGTCTTTGTAGCTGAATATTACAAACATGAACATCACAGGAAAAGAAACCGAGCTTTTTGTTTCTTCATTTGATGTAAATGTTGAATGGCGACTGTACAAATATGACTGAGACCGAACAGTGCAAAAATCTGTCACCAGCACATTGCAGTGGAAGTGGATAGTAACATGAAAGGAGCTGTGGTAGTTAGCTAAAAAAAAACCCTTCTAAATGTTCTTTTTAAAGTTGGATTTGATCATGTTGCAAGGGCACGGAAAAGTGGATATAAATGAGCCGGAACAAAATTCTGCGTGCAGGAAGTGACATCACGAGTACCAGACAAATACACACGTTAGTTATTTGGGGATTCATAGAATAAAAGGCTGATGAACCAGAGAAAATTCAGAAAACTATAGATTCTATGGCTCATCAGTAGCGTTATTCGTGTAATTAGAAATCATTTGAGAGATATCAAACGACAGGGAAATTCTGCAATCCAAACTTCTTTCCTATGACGTACTATAAATAAACCAGCCATGCATTTTATTATCTTCCACAATGGTTAGTCCGACCGCATTCATGACTCATAGAAACTCAAGTACCCCTGGTGTCAGTAAATATGGATTCATTTTTGTAAATGTGGCCTTTCATAACATTAGTAAGCATCTTAGGAGAAGATAAGCACCCACTACCTTAACAGATGAAGGATATCAAACTGAGTAGGATGACTACAGGGAGAATAGCGTGGGAGGTGGGGGGCTTCTTTCTTTGCACAACACATTGTATATTTCTGCTGCAAAATATTTTGACTAATCCTTTCATAGGATTTGCTGATTGTTTCATCTTTACTCTCAAGAATTCAGCTTGTATCCTGTTGCTCTAAGAATGAAACTTAAAAACTATTGTCGACTAAAAATGAAAACATATCAGGTGCAGTGATGAGCTTAGTTTAGGAATTTCCTCAGAGCAGTTCCCACTGCAGTTCACCGGAAGTGTGACAGAACCCAGTTTCATGTGGGTAGATAGGATTTTCAACACATCTTCATTGAAAGGAGAAGCTAATAAACAAAAATCTGCCTTCAGGAGTCTCCGTTCAGGAAGAAATGGTTTAGGCCTATTTTAGCCTGAAATGGGTGGCATGGATGGAGTAAAGAGATAACAAAATGTGGAGCTGGATGAACTCAGCAGGCCAAGCAGCATCTTAGGAGCACAAAAGCTGACTTTTCGGGCCTAGACATGAATGGAATATATGGCAGATTCTCAAACCAGGCCTTCAGGTTTCATCAGTGTATTTACAAAAACATACAGACCCTAATCGGTTGTCCAAAGACAATTCATCAGGGCAGAGAGGACCCAGTCAGGCCATCTGTGACACTGACAGCAACCCTCACCTAGTCCTGCATTGACAGTGAGGTTAAGAAGACAGGAACAAGCCCAAGTAGCAGAAGCCACAATGATGGAGCCAGCCAGAGTGAAGGTTGGCAGCAACTGTAGCTGTCGTTTGATTTGAGGATGACGTGTGCTCAGGGTCATAAGTTTCCATTATGGGTCCTCATGCGATTAAACCACTGAGTTTTCAAGCCCCTGGATCTTGGATCACAGGCAGGTGAGGTAGTGCCCAGGAGGTAGTGACATCCAGAATTCAAGATTTCCTTCCAATTTTTAAATTCTCCTCGTCATTAAAGCATTGGGGCTTGAAATGACCATGAAACTTGATGGAAAAATTATTGCCATTCTGAGCAGCGGGTAGCAAAGTCCTACTAGTCACCTCAATGCCAATGCTGCCAGGCTTCAAGGAGAGTTTGTAAGTATCTTCAATTCCTTTGACCTCCCCAGGAATATTGGGATTTTGGGGGTTAAAAAGGGTCAATAGTTTTCCGTCCTCCAGATGCAACGGCCAATCTATCAAAGGTGATTTTTGTCGAGTTTTGCCTGAATGCTCTTGAGCTTGGCTTCAAGAAGGACTCTAATATTTGTCTGTTAATGCTTCCATTGTGTCTGCAGTATGCAATGGAGACATTGTTGTGGGAATTTCTCTGTAATTGCAGCTGCAGTACAGGAGATTCAGCTAACAGAGTGAACTTACCAATTGGCTTTACAGTAGGCAAGAAAAGGTGGTGGTGGAGAGTTGTTTGTCAGACTGGAGGCCTGTCATCAGCAGTGTTCCACAAGGATCAGTACTGGGTCCATTGTTATACGTCATTTATATAAACAATTTGGATGAGAATATAGGAGGTATTGTTAGTAAGTTTGCAGATGACACCAAAATTGGTGATAGAGTGGACTGTGCAGAAGGCTATCAAAGAGTATAAATAGATCTTGATCAACTGGGTCAATACGCTAGAGAAAAGTGGCAGGGGGTTTTTAATTTGGATACATGTGGGTATTCCATTTGGTAAAGCAATCAAGGGCAGAGCTTATGTAATTTGTGGTAGAGCCCTGGATAGTGTTGTGAAACAGAGAGACATAGGGATTCAGGTACATAATTCTTTGAAATTTGTTTCACAGATAGCTTGGGTGGTTAAGAAGGTTTTTAGCAAAGCTAGCCTTCATTACTCAGACCTTTAAGTATAGGAGTGTGAGTTCAAAACAAGGGAACATATTTTTAAGGTGAGGCAAGAAAGTTTTAAAAAGGGCATGAGGGGCAACTTTTTTACATAGAGAGTGGTTAGTGTGTGGGATGAAGGTGATGGATGCAGATACAGTTTAATGGTTAAAAGACACTTGCACAAATATAAGAATAGGTAAGGTTTGGTGGGATATAGGCCAAACGCAGGCAGGTGGGACAAATTTAGCTTGGAAACATGATCAGTATGAACAAGTTGGACCAATGCATCTGTTTCTGTGCTGTATGAGTGAATGACTCTATGACTTGGAGGACTTTGCTGTCTGACACTGGCTGCCATTTATTGTAGAAGATTGAGCTGATTCAGTGTTGGATCTGCTCACCAGTGGTGAAGAGAGGCAATTATTGAGGAACGGGAAGTGTTCAGCATATTTTCAAGTCTCCCCTTCAACAGAGATAAGAGGTGGAATATTTGAGTTGCTATTTGAGTTTTGTTTTACTAATATTCAAAGATAGGCCAAGTCTCTTGAATGCAGAATTGAAGAAAAATTAGGAATAGCTTCCAAATCGCCGTCATCCACAAACTGTAGATCATGTATATCTGCGGTGGTAAATTCAGTATTGAAACAGAAATGACTGAGGTTAAAGAGTACCCATCTACTCATACCACAGGGCATGAGGTGAATAGCCAATGTGAGGTAAACAGCATGGATGCAATCACATAACCTTGCTTGATGTAGTGCAAATTTTGAAGACTTCTCCTTCCAATGTCCCATTCAATGTAGTTGCGGTCATATCATCATGAAGCAATTGCACGATTGTGATGATGTTTTGTGGACCTCCAAAAGACAATGGAGCACTTAGAGCCTTGCAAATCTGTGCTTTTCTCAGGTTAATGAATGTAATGAAGATTTTCTGGTGTTGTACTCAATATTTTTCTTGAATTTGCCTGGCAACTGGCTGCTGAAGAACCCACAAGTCTAAGTGAAGCAAGTCACGAGCATCGATGCAGATAAGTTTTCAAGGAGCAAGTGTCAAGCCATTTTTTGTTATCTCCAAGGTGTCTAATGTCTATTCAAGATGCTCGCCAGAGATAGCACAGTATTGTAGAAAACAAAATTACATTAGAATAATTTCTGGTGATCCTCATGGGTTGAATATAGACTACAAAATGGAACATTTCCCCATAATTTGTGACTGAAATATGGAAACAGCGTTTCCCAATTCCTCCCACCCCACACTTCCCTTCTCCTGTCCAGTATACTGAAAAATCTTAAAGAGTTTTCTTTCTGTGAGCCCAAATTTCTGAAATATGCTTCCAACAAGCAAAGATCTTTGTGTGGTTGCAAAAATTCATAAAACTATACCCAAAAGATTGGAAATGTATTGAAATGCAATAATGTCAAGCTGTCCTGGTGGCTTGGCACCTTATTACATCAGGACGTGTGCTACAGGGTAAAAAAAAATGAAGAGAAATCAGAATCGATCTCAACCTTCACAGTAGGAGCACTTCAAGTGGTTTCACTATGCAGCATTGGGAAGAAATAATCCTGGTTTCTGTCTAACATGTGCTGCGATCTGTGTAGCTTTGGATGCCAAATGTGATCAGGATTGAAGATAATAAAGTGTGAAGCTGGATGAACACAGCAGGCCAAGCAGCATCTCAGGAGCACAAAAGCTGACGTTTCCAGCCTAGACCCTACATCAGAGAGGGGGATGGGGTGAGGGTTCTGGAATTAATAGGGAGAGAGGAGGAGGCGGACCGAAGATGGAGAGAAAAGAAGATAGTTGGAGAGGAGAGTATAGGTGGGGAGGTAGGGAGGGGATAGGTCAGTCCAGGGAAGACGGACAGGTCAAGGAGGTGGGATGAGGTTAGTAGGTAGGAAATGAAGGTGCGGCTTGGGGTGGGAGAAAGGGATTATTCCCCAACCCTGGACGGCCCGTTTCTATCTCCTTCCCAAAATCCACAAACCTGCCTGCCCTGGTCGACCCATTGTCTCAGACTGTTCCTGCCCTACCGAACTCATCTCCATCTATCTGGGCTCCATTGTCTTCCCTTTGGTCCAGGAACTCCCTACCTACATCCGTGACACCACCCACGCCCTCCACCTCCTCCAGGACTTCCAATTCCCTGGCCCCCAACACCTCATTTTCACCATGGACGTCCAGTCCCTATACACCTGTATTCTGCATGCAGATGGCCTCAAGGCCCTCCGCTTCCTCCTGTCCCGCAGGCCCAACCAGTCCCCCTCCACCGACACCCTCATCCACCTAGCCGAACTTGTCCTCACACTCAACAGCTTCTCTTTCGATTCCTCCCACTTCCTACAGACAAAGGGGTTGGCCATGGGCACCCGCATGGGCCCCAGCTATGCCTGCCTCTTTGTAGGTTACGTGCAACAGTCCCTCTTCCGCACCTACGCAGGCCCCAAACCCCACCTCTTCCTCCGTTACATTGATGACTGTATCGGCGCCGCCTCTTGCTCCCCAGAGGAGCTCGAACAGTTCATCCACTTCACCAACACCTTCCACCCCAACCTCAAGTTCACCTGGGCCATCTCCAGCACATCCCTCACCTTCCTGGACCTCTCAGTCTCCATCTCAGGCAACCAGCTTGTAACTGATGTCCATTTCAAGCCCACCGACTACCACAGCTACCTAGAATACACCTCCTCCCACCCACCCTCCTGCAAAAATTCCATCCCCTATTCCCAATTCCTCCGCCTCCGCCGCATCTGCTCCCAGGATGAGGCATTCCACTCCTGCAGATCCCAGATGTCCAAGTTCTTCAAGGACCGCAACTTTCCCCCCACAGTGGTCGAGAACGCCCTTGACCGCGTCTCCCGCATTTCCCGCAACACATCCCTCACACCCCGCCCCCGCCATAACTGCCCCAAGAGGATCCCCCTCGTTCTCACACACCACCCCACCAACCTCCGGATACAACGCATCATCCTCCGACACTTCCGCCATCTACAATCTGACCCCACCACCCAAGACATTTTTCCATCCCCACCCTTGTCTGCATTCCGGAGAGACCACTCTCTCTGTGACTCCCTTGTTCGCTCCACACTGCCCTCCAACCCCACCACACCCGACACCTTCCCCTGCAACCGCAGGAAGTGCTACACTTGTCCCCACACCTCCTCCCTCACCCCTATCCCAGGCCCCAAGATGACTTTCCATATTAAGCAGAGGTTCACCTGCACATCTGCCAATGTGGTATACTGTATCCATTGTACCCGGTGTGGCTTCCTCTACATTGGGGAAACCAAGCGGAGGCTTGGGGACCGCTTTGCAGAACACCTCCGCTCGGTTCGCAATAAACAAATGCACCTCCCAGTCGTGAACCATTTCCACTCCCCCTCCCATTCTTTAGATGACATGTCCATCGTGGGCGTCCTGCAGTGCCACAATGATGCCACCCGAAGGTTGCAGGAACAGCAACTCATATTCCGCTTGGGAACCCTGCAGCCCAATGATATCAATGTGGACTTCAGCAGCTTCAAAATCTCCCCTTCCCCCACCGCATCCCAAAACCAGCCCAGTTCGTCCCCTTCCCCCACTGCATCACACACCCAGCCCAGCTCTTCCCCTCCCCCCACTGCATCCCAAAACCAGCCCAGCCTGTCTCTGCTTCCCTAACGTGTTCTTCCTCTCACCCATCCCTTCCTCCCACCCCAAGCCGCACCTCTATCTCCTACCTACTAACCTCATCCCACCTCCTTGACCTGTCCGTCTTCCCTGGACTGACCTATCCCCTCCCTACCTCCCCACCTATACTCTCCTCTCCACCTATCTTCTTTTCTCTCCATCTTCGGTCCACCTCTCCCTATTTATTTCAGAATCGTCTCCCCACCCCCCTCTCTGATGAATGGTCTAGGCCCGAAATGTCAGCTTTCGTGCTCCTGAGATGCTGCTTGGCCTGCTGTGTTCATCCAGCTCCACACTTTGTTATCTTGGATTCTCCAGCATCTGCAGTTCCCATTATCTGTGATCAGGATTGAGCTTGGCTGTGATTGGGAGAAACAAGATGAGACAGCTTGACTTTTGATGAGGCAGCATAGAGGCAAAGTTTGGTCTTATTGGATTTAGCAGAGACCAAAGCCAAAATTGGAGTGGGAAAGATACAAAGCTTTCTGTTTCATGACATAATGGTTCCAAAAGTATTAATGTTGAAGCGACAACAGGTTCCACCCAGTCAGATGCTGTCACAGTCTTTGGTTGAAGAAGAAGCAAGCTTTAGTTCCAGATGGAGACAGATGGGTCTGCTTTAACTCCTGATCACCTTTGTAACCGGACCTAACTAGTCACTGGAACTTTTATCTTTTGATATCATGTAATAAACCATATCTTGTAGGTAAATGTCTCTTTTCAATATTACTCAAAATTGCTTAATCGATTTGTCCCTGCTAATTTACTCATCCCTTAAATCCTGTATCCTATCTCTGAGCCATGAGCCTGGGTTTAAGTCCCACTTGCTCCAGAAGGGTGCATAATATCTATGAATAAGGTGGTTAGATAATATCTAGAAAGGACAATTCTGCTCAGAACTCCATTTTGTCTTGAAACTGAACTTTCCCTTAGGACTTAACACTCCACAATGTACATTAGTTAAAAAATCTCCCATGTCCTTTCAGACAGCATAGAGAGGTTTCCTGTATTGCCTGCTGCAGCACACTCTTTTGCCATTCTACCTGGAAGCTTGGCAAATTACCAGTGGGGGGGGGAATCTCTAAAGAGGTCTATTAAGAAATGGAACATTAAAGACAGTTGTCTGCAGCTCTCCCATTGAGCAAAACATTAAGTAATTTCACCGGAGGCCTGTTCAAAGTGGTGTTTGTGGTTTGGAGGAAACAAATTTTCACATTTATTCTGATTTTTTTCATTGCAACCCCTATTTAGTTTTCAAAAGGAGTGGCCTTTAAATTTTCATTGCAATTTAACCTCACACTCCATACCTGTGTGCACCCCATATGGAGCAGGGAAAAGCAGATTGGAAGGTTTTCCTATGGGTCTTCTCCTGTGCCTGGCCAAGATGATCATCAAGAGCTTTGGCAATGGGCCACACATAGTGTTCATAGCACTCAATGGTCTGCCTGTCTTTTAGGATTAAGTCCATGCCTGGTTGCCCATGGAGACTGAGAATGCAGATTCCAACAAAATGGTGCAGGCTTTCTCTACACGATAGGGCCCTGCAGGGTCTGAGGTATGGCATCAGCCCCTGACGTTATTTTTAGTTTTCCTTTGTTGTCCCCTTTACGCATTTCTGTTGGCCTTCTGACCTTTTGTTGTATAGTGACACCAGAAGCTGTCAAAACTGCTATTGTTTATTTGTTAAAAGGGTAGCAAGGAGGAATTCTGCCTCGGGGCTGGAACTTCAAGCGTCAAATCCCATCTGCCCAGAAATGTGCTTTAACAGGTGGAGCTTTCTCAGGGTCTGAGGGATGTGGACAATGGTAAGATTTGTGACAGAATCAGACAGCAAGTCCAATGCGGTCCATTTCAGTGTCAGGAGCATCTCGCTGCATCTTTTAGTTATTTTAGTCAAGCTGCTGTGGCATGTTTTGATAGACCTCCAATGTGGGTGAACCCAGACTC
Organism: Stegostoma tigrinum; assembly: GCF_030684315.1. Lineage (NCBI taxonomy): Eukaryota > Metazoa > Chordata > Chondrichthyes > Orectolobiformes > Stegostomatidae > Stegostoma > Stegostoma tigrinum. The sequence goes on from NC_081354.1 coordinate 69,761,302, forward strand.
ACCTGTTCAATAGGAGGGACACTACCACTGCACTACAACAGCACATCACTGTATCTTTTATTTAAGGTTCTTGCAAAGATTCATAGCTTGGGTTGTGGGTGAGGTTGTTGACCTGCTCGCCGAACTGGCTGGTTATAGTTCAGATGTTTTGTCGCCATGCTAAGTAACATCATCAGTGCGGCCTCCAATGAAGCAATGATGTATCTTTTATGCTTTCACATGCTTTTTCTTCCTCAGCAGCATCAATTTGCCAACCAAGGGAGGTAATGGCTTGTTAAAAACACTTTGTAGGTACCTAACATTCCTACCCTGCCAAACTCACAAACAGTTAAGACAATGTGAAAACAGGACTTAGAGACCAGAGCAGGTAACTAATGGAATTCAAAGGACTCCATGTTGAACAGCAGGCACCAACATGTTTGAGCAGCAATGTTCTCTTTAAGCTGTATATGCACACAGACATTCCAATACTGCCCCCAAGACGATAGTTGTCAGCATGCTGATCGTGGCTTTGACTTCCCATTCGGGGTGTTGCTGCCCTGCATGGGCCAGGAGGCCTGGCCAGCCAGTAAGTAAATTAGAGGGAACACTGCTGGGCACAATACTTGGGCATCAACTACATACGCTTCATGTCCACATGCACAGACATCTGATACGTGTCATCCTGTAAGAAGCTCATGGCATATCTCTAATCCACTGACAGGACACATCTACACCTTAATACTGCACCAGTGACTGTCATAGTAATTCTTTGCTTGCTCTCAAATTGCACACCTACTCTGAGTCCACCTAGATGCTCACAGAATTCTGCCTGGCATAGCCTTGCTTTACCTTTTTGGACATTCCCCTCTCAGCCAAAGAAACTACGTTCCTAACACTTCTGACTTGTCTTGCTATTCAGCACAAAGAAAGGAAGCTAGTTGTAGTCATCAACAGGCCTCAGTCAAGTCAAGGGAGATAGACTTTGCTCAGAGGGTCCCCACGCAGTAAGTTATGGGGACACTCCAATACCAGCACAAGAGCTTGTAAATAGGCAGCCAGGCACTCACAGCTGTTAGAATGAAGATATTCTCCACGTTAGGGATGAGAAGCCGAATGTTGGTCAGCTTTCCACCCCATTTTGATTCTTTCTGCATTAATTGGAGCTGTTTTCCTCCTGGAAAATGATAGGGGGACAGGCATTATTGGAGATGTAAATGGGTGGCACAGTTGTGAGTGTTGAAGCAGGTGGGTGGTGTCTAACCAAGTGAATGGGCAACATGGAGTGAATGCAGGGTTTAGTGATGTCAGGGGGTTGGGGTGAGAATCAGTAAGTGAGGGAAGACGTTTCAGGTGACAGTGAGAATGGTAGAGCCTGAGCCTTGGCGGGATGTAAGTACAGTAGTAACTATAGAATGAGTGTGAGGTTTTGGAGAGACAGTAGTGACACTTATGCTCGCAGAGTTGGGGAGTTAATGGATCTGTGTCACCCCATCCAGCAGGACCTCCAGTGCTCTGCCCACACAGCAGGACACTGCTTTCCTTCTGTCTGCCTATCCAGGGCAAATCTCACAAACTATATAGGGCCACTCCAGATTGACAGTATCCGTCAGTGCAAGGAATGCTGACAAATTCAAGGATATCTGCTTCGTGGCGAGTTGTTTGGGAACAGTACGTGGTAAAGTGGAGCCTGAGTTAGATGTGAGGGTTATCATGGGGACGAGAAAATGATGAGAACACTCACCATGTCTTGTGGCAGAAACCCATCTCAAAAACATAATGTAACTTGGATTCAGTCCAGAGCATCCAATCATGATTAAAAATAATTTAAACTGGAGGTTTGGCAGCAGTATCTTACCCCAATAGTTATGTGTGATGTTGACAGTTTTGATGTTTGAAATACAAAACATCCAGTTCCTTTGCGACTCTCTGTGACTACCACAAGATTTACACACAGAGAAAAAATACACAGCATCGGGTTGAAACTTGGTCATAGAGATTATGGCCTGCATTCGATACTGTCTTGGGCTCAAAGTTATTGGTCACCAACAGATCATCTTATTTTTGTAAGAGTTGATTCACATTTTCCTTTAACAAATGGGCTCTAACAAAACATTCCTTTGTGAATAGAAATCAGACATAACACCTGTACATAACACTGTGTGAAGCTGGATGAGTACAGCAGCCAAGCAGCATCACAGGAGTAGGAAAGCTTGACGTTTCGGGTCGAGACTCTTCTTCAGAAATTTCTGAAGACCCATTTCTGAAGAAGGGTCCCGGCCCGAAACATCAAGCTTTCCTACTCTTTTGATGCTGCTTGGCCTGCTGTGCTCACCCAGCTTCACACCGTGTATTCTCAGATTCTCCAGCATCGGCAGTTCCTGCCATCTCTGTAACACCTGTGTATCTTTGCTTTCTTCAAAAATGAACTGAGCCAACATTTATTCTGAAATATCAAGGTACTTTATTTTTAATGATGTGCACACAAGCATTTTCACTCATTTCAATGAACATAACTTCTCTTTATCATCTAATGCAAACTAATACAAAGGATACGCTTCCCCATTTTAGTGACTACCATCCAATGTCAGCAGAGTAATTTCTGTAATCTGCAGCTCAGGAAAAGAAAAATCCTGCTGACCTTTCTCTTTTCCTTGATCTGTGTTTTTAACTGCATTTATATAACATGCTTAAAAATAGGCACAGGCACGTGACAGAGGCAAAAGTAAGAATCAGCGACAGAAGGAACGATTGGAAAGCGAGACTAAAAGCTTGAGCATTAAGGTAGATTTTAAGGAGGAGTCAGATCTGGAGAAATTAAGAGGATTAGGGAAGGAATTCCAATAATTAATACCTGATAATTAAAGCACATTTGCTAAAGCTGGTGGTAAAAGAATTGGAGAATAAGTAATGGGCTACAATTGGATGAATGTAGAGTTTTTGGTGGTAGTAGGGCGAGTGGGGGTTACAAGAGCAGTGAGGCAATGAAGGTGTTTGGACACAAGGATCAGAATTTTGAATTGAAAGCTTTAGTGCATCGATGAGACAAAATAGGTCAGCAAGCACAAGGAAAAGCATGACTTGAATTGGATTAAGATTTGGAGAGCAGCTGAACTCATCTTGAGCAGAGAATGGCAAGCCAGCCAGGATAGCATTGAAATAGGAGATGATGGTTTCAACAGTAGATGAGTTGAAGCAAGGATGGAGATACGCAATGTTAAGAAGGTAAAAGTAGCTGGTCTATATTATTGAAAGAAAACCAAAGTTTAGCCTTACATATGGCAGTGAAGTTGCAGCAAAAGACAATAGGCAGAAGGGGAATAAAGTCAAAAGTAAGGATTTTGAATTTGTGTAGGAGCTGAAGATAACACGTTCTCTAATTTTAACCTGGAGGAAGTTGTGGCTCATCCAGAACAAACATTTGGACAACACATTTTAGCTCAGCTCAAATACTGAATTAACTAGGTATACTTACAAAAAAAAAGTAGTACACATAGAGAATGTCAGTAAATGAGCTTCAAAAACGGCAGTAAAATACCTAGACTGATAGCACTACATACTGATCCAGAGTGCTGTCAATATTCAGTTAGAAGATTAGTTTCTTCCTCTGAAGTAGTGAAAAAACAGGCACTTTTCCACTTTATCCACCTTGACCATATTTAATTTCAATTAACTACAGTTACAATATGAATTTGAGTCTCAATCTCTCGACCAGAAGAGAAGCACAAGCATTTAGTTCTGCTAAACTTAGAAACACTCTTAAGGTTTAAGTAGGACATTTGAAATTCAGAGATGCAGTTTGCAGCAGCATCAAATTTAGAACTTGCTGATGGGAAATGTAAATGCTGAAGGGAAATGTAAATGCAGAAGCCGTGAGATGTAATTTCTGAAAGAATTCTGGGGGTATTTTCCCAAACTACTCTCAAAATATTGGCACATTTTGAAGTTCACTATAATTATGCACTTCCAACCAAAAATAGCGTTGCGGATATCTATAGCGTGAAAATTACAGTTTTTTTGAGATTCTACATGACCCATAAATCTAACTTCAGACACAAATATTTATATTTTTGAACAAAAGCATTTTACAATTAAAACACTCACCTAAAAATAAGCCAAAACAGTGGTACATTTTACATACACAAAACAAAACTGGGCACTATTCCCATCCTTGTCTATTACGGACCGTGACAACTCAGAGGCAGCTGGAGCTTGCATTAACTGAAGTTACACTGATTAACTATTTTAAGCAAAGAACTTCAGAAGGGATGCATAATAGCTTTCCCTGACTGTTCTCCTGTCATCATGCCTTGGGATGTTTTAATCTGCTAAAGGCACTACATAAATTCAAGTGGCATTGTTTTTATTGGACAAGGGTAAATGAATGTCAGAGAAACAAAGCCTTAGAACAAAATTCTAATGAAAAATTAGATACCTTCTCCTCTTTCAGGCTACGAAGTTTCTCCTGTGCACTTTAAATATCCTCACACAGAATGGTTGCATAGTTACAGATTTAGGCCACATGTGCCCAATATTGTGGATTTTAAAATTGTGAAATATTTAAGAAATCCACTTTGTGCGAAACAATCACTTAGAGACAGGAGGTGCCATTGGATTGTTAATGCAGCAAATGCCTACTTACGTCTCCTATTTTCTCATGCTGTTTTTATAATATTTAACGCTATAGCTTGAGGGGAAGCGTTATATGTTATTGCCCCACTGTATTTCCTGGTGGTATACAATGAAGATTGTGCCTAATTGAATTTTGGACAGTAACCAGCTGGAATGCGTACTCTGTTACTCCTTCCGCCAGCAAATGGCTTGTCACCATGTTAAATACTTGTTATGACAGATGCTGTATGATTGGTCCATTCCCATTGTTCAGAGAAGAAAATTCTTTGCAAGAGCACTTACACTAGCAGCAGTGGGTCTCGATTTACCTGTCAATTAACTGTTGACAATAACTAGTGCAAATCATGGCTATTCAATGTGGTGTATTTCTTTTGTGTATCCTAAACTCATAGCTTTCTACTTCCTGATTTATTTTCCTTTTCAATACTTCAATCAAGCCTCTATTCATTGCACGGCAAACTACTGTATATGATACCAATTTTAAGTGTGATGAATTTTTAATTAAATTTGGCTTATACTTGCTTTACATTTTTTTTTCATATTTTAACAGCAAATATTTCTGTGCATTCTGTATATTCATCATAACTACTTATTCAGAAAAGAAGATTACCACAAGTTGTTTTTTTTATATTCTTAATCGATTTGACATTACATTTATTCTGAATCATAAATAGAGCCAAATCAACAATTAAAAACGTCCTTTGAGCTGAATATTCGTTATATTTGCCTGCAGTTAACCAGGTTATTCAGAATGGAGGTCCATACACTTACATACACAGAGTACCATAAGGCAATGAGAATCATTTTCTGAATGATGAGGAAAGTTTACGCTTCAGGTCGGGACCCTTCTTCAGAAATGGGGAGGGGAAGGGAACTCAGAAATAAATAGAGAGAGGAGGGGTGGGGATGGGGAAGGTAGGTAGGATGGCAATAGGTGAGTGCAGGTGAGGATTGGTCAGTGAGGTGAGAGGAGTGGATAGGTGGGAGAGAAGATGGACAGTTTATGTCAGGTCAAGGAGGTGGGGATGAGAGGGAGGGTTGGTCATGGGATGAGGCCGCGGCTGGGGAGATTCTGAAACTGGTAAAAACCACATTTAGGCCATTGGGCTGTAGGCTCCCGAGGCAGAATATGAGGAGCTGCTCCTCCGGTTTGTGGTTGGTGTCATTGTGACACTGGAGGAGGCCCAGGATTGACATGTCACCCAGGGAGTGAGGGCGGAATTAAAATGGTTTGCAACCAGAAGGTGTTGCTGTTTGTCAAGAACAGAGCGCAGGTACTCTACAAAACAGTCTCCAAGCCTCCGCTTGATCTCACTGATGTAGAGGAGGCCACATCGGGAGCAGCAGATACAATAGACCACGCTGACAGATGTGCAGGTGAACCCCTGTCTAATGTTGAATGTTTGTTCTGTGCCTTGAATAGAGGTGAGGGAGGGTGGTGTAGGGGCAAGTGTAGCTCCTGCCTACTTCCCACAGACTAAGGGCGTGGCCATGGAAACCTGCATGGTCCCAAGATATGCCTGCTTCTTCATAGGATACGTGGAACAGTCCCTCATCCGCTGCTACACTGGCACTATCCCCCACGTCTTCACCCGTTACATTGATGACTGTATCGGCGCTGCTTTGTGCTCCTACTGAGAGCTTGAACAGTTCATCCACTTTACTAACACCTTTCACCCCAACCTCAAGTTCACCTGGACCATCTCTGATACCTCTCTCTCCTTCCTGGACCTCTCTGTCTCCATCTCTAGTAACCGCCTCATAACTGACATCTATTTCAAGCCCACTGACTCCCACAGCTACCTAGACTACACCTCCTCTCACACACCTTCCTGCAAGAAAGCCATCCCCTATTCCCAATTCCTCTGCCTCCTTTGTGTCTGCTCCCACTCGCACACATCTCAGATGTCCTCTTATTTCAAGGAACCGCAAACTCCCCCTGCCGGTGATCAAAAGTGCCCTCAACTGCATCTCTTGCGTTACCTGCACTTCTGCCCTCACATCTCCTCCCCAACAAAAATAAAGACGGAATGCCCCTTGTCCTTACATATCACCCCACTAACCTCCGTATTCAACGTATCATTCTCCACAACTTTTGCTACCTACAATCCGACCCCATAACCAAAGACATATTTTACTCCCCACCCCAAGTGCCTTTCATGGGGACTGCTCTCTCTGTGACTCCCTTGTCCACTTCACATTCCCCACTTGCCCCACCATCCCCGGCACCTTTTTCTGCAATCGCAGGAAGTGCTACACCTGCCTCTACACCTTCTCCCTCATTTCCATTCCAGGTCCCAAAAAAACCTTGCACATTAGACAGGGGTTCACCTGCACGTCTGTCAATGTGGTCTATTGCATCCGCTGCTCTTGATGTGGCCTCCTGAACATTGGTGAGACCAAGTGGAGGCTTGGAGACCGTTTCGTAGAGCACCTGCTCTCTGTTTGTGACAAATGGCAACACCTTCCGGTTGCGAACCATTTTAAATTCCCCTCTCACTCCCTGGGTGACATGTCCATCCGGGGCCTCCTCCAGTGTCACAATAACCCCACCTGGAACCTGGAGGAGCAGCATCTCGTATTCCACCTTGGGAGCCCATAGCCCAATGGCCTAAATGTGGACGTTACTAGTTTCAAAATCTCCTCACCCCCAGCCTCATCCCATGACTAATTCTCCCTCTTGACCCTGTCTCCTTGACCTGACACAACCTGTCCATCTTCTCTCCCACCTATCTGCCCCTCCCACTTCACTGACCAATCCCCACCACTCCCTACCTGCACTCACCTATCACCATCCCTCCTACCTTCTCCAGCTTCACCCCTCCATTCTCAATTTCTTACTGAGCTCCTTTCCCCCTCCCCATTTCTGAAGAAGGGTCCCATTTCAAAACGTCAGCTTTCCTGCTCCTCTGATGCTGCCTGGCCTGCTGCGTTTCTCCAGCTCCACACTGTGTTATCTCTGACTCCAGCATCTGCAGTTCTAACTACCTCTGACCTCTTTGGAATGATGACCCTTTAAGAGTTCAACATGCAGTGAGTCAAGTGCCCAGATGCTGTCACATGAACACAACTCACCATCTGTCTACTCTGTAGCAACTGAGGCATACATTATGTCTGGAGATTGCTCTGCACTATATATTGGTTTAACTATAAATAAGCCCAGTACAGATCTTTGAGCAAATAGAATTCACATACCTCATTCAGGCTATATTTAGATAATACAAAATTTTCTTGTACATGGTACACAGCTGGGACTTTTTCCTTTAAACAAAACAAAGAAATAAACACAGCCATTCAAGATAGAAAGAAAAGTTTAACAACAATCCAGACGTTCCCGCGATACAGAAAACAGGTTTCTTTACAAACTCTGAGCATCTCAGAGTTGGCCAGATTATTGCAGGTAACCAACTGATTCAATCTCTTCTTTTTAAAGTCTTTATCAAATTTGAATGGCCATCAGCAGTTAGCCCCCTGCTAAACTAAGTGAAAGTGAGCCTAAATCCAAACAATGAAAAAAAATTGGACTTCATTCAACAACAATCCTCAAACAAGTGTGAAGCCAAGGAAAAGAAAAAGATGACTAAGTACTGTACCGAAAGAACAGAATTCCAACTCACTTAGCATGAATTGGAAAGCCATTAATCTACTATGCAAGTTCAAACCTTATAAAATAAAGATATAGCTATATTTCATAGATCAAACAGTTGCAAAACTGATTAGGCAAGTATGAAAACACTCATAGCATTTGGTAACAGAAGGTTATCTGAAGAGAACCATAGAGATCTCACAAAGATAAGGGAAAATGTTAAAACATCAACTGCATGTTAGACTCAACTTTCAAATTCATTACTTAGAATAGATATCCTACAGTTTGAAGGCTAAGACTGGGCTTATTTTAACTGAGGTTTAGAAGAGATGGGCTGATTTGATTGAATTTGATAAGGTCATGAACAGTCTTGACAAAGCACACAGAATGATGCCTTGTTCCTGATTTTCTCTCAGTGGTTTGTGTGACTTTGAACTTTCTGCCTCAAAAGACATTGGAGGTGGTGGGGGGCACTCATTGAATACTTTGCAGGCAGGGAAGCAAGATAGATTCCTGTTTGGAAAGGAATCAAATGTTTTCACGTAAGGATTGGGATGTTGAATTTGACAAATGTAGAGATCAGCAATAGTCCTAGTGAATGGAGAAGCAGGTATGAAGGGCCAAATGGACAAATTCTGCTCCTAATTCGTACGTTTATAATTCATATGGAGCAAGGGTGTCTTGCTGCAATTATACAGGGCCTTGGTGAGATCACACCTGTAGTATTGCATCCAGCTTTGGTCTCCTCTTCTGAAGCAGGATGTTCTTGCTGTAAAGGGAGTGCACCCAAAGTTTACCAGATTGATTCCTGGAATTGTGGGAATTGATGTATGAGGAGAGGTTGAGTAAGTTAGGATTATATATGCTGAGGTTCGGAAGAATGAGGAGGGATCTCATAGCCTATAAAATTCTAACAGGGCTAGACAACGTAGATGCAGGAAGGATATTCCCAATGACAGGCGACTCTAGAAACAAGAGTAAGAGTCTGACGATACAGGGTAAAATATTTAGGATGGGGATGAGGAGCAATTTGTTCAGCCAGTGTGATGAGCCACAGGAACTTTCCACCATTCAAAGTAGTTATGGCCCAAATATCGCATGATTTTGAGAAGGAATTTGATGTAACACTTGAGGCTAAAGTCATGAAATGAAATGGAGATGTGGGAAGGGTCTATTGATTTGGATGATCAACCTTGGATCATAAAGAAACAGCAGGCATAAAGGGCTGAATGGTCTCCTCCTGCTCCTACTTCCTAGGAATCATTCTGCAGCTTCCAAAAACAGTGAAAGATTCCCGAATCAGGAATGATCTGGCTGGCAACCAAGTTTAGTAACTCCAAAAAGTCCAGTCCAGACAGGCATCCCAGGAGAGACTGTGTGATCACAGGGATTTAGGGAGCCCATAACAGTACTGGCATGCTGAAGCCCTCCTTCCAAAATGTAGAGGCGGACCAGGGAATTTTCCAAATAGACCCACAGATGGTCTGGAGATGACCTTAACCTGATTTAAAAGACCCATTTGGCAGAGCAGCAGAAGGTAGCTGGCACCTTGTGAGCTCGGCTGCACTGAAGGATGGGGAACATCATATGGCTAATCAAAAATCACAAACCAGGCAGAAAAAAATTAAAGAACAGAAGCTTGCAATCCCTGCCTTGTGTCGTGTTTGTACAGTGAAGTCTGTAACTGATGCTTAGGGTTTTATTTTAATTCCTCTCAGAATGGCTCCTACAGTCAGCCCTTGCTGGGTAAGTTGGCATTGAAGAGCATTATGGGACATGTTATGGCATTGAGGGCCATCAGGTTGGGGAGCATGGATTGGCATGAGTTTGCAGTTGTTAACAGGGAGAGTCATTGAGGGGTGACTAGATTGTGAGAGACAAGATCTAAGAGGCTCAACGCTTAAAAACAAAAGTGGGGACAAGGTACCAGCGAGGTGCTGTTAAACAGCCTGCCTCAGCACTCAGCAATTCCCATCCTCTCCTCTAATCTGTGTTCAGGAGAGGCAGGACTGACTTCAAACTGTATCCACTTTCCCTTGCCCCCGCAATCCCAGAAGCAAGGTTTTGCTTTTAATGCTTCTGAAGTCCCCTTGTTGTAACATAGCCACTGCAACCATTTTGTACACACTAAATCCCACATACTTTCATCAAATGACCAAATGATTATTTTTGGGGGGATGTCTGTGGAGAGACAAGTCTAGAAGATAACGGGAGAACTGTCCTGCTTTACTTCAAGACGGTAGCTTTGGCCTTGGTTTCGTGACTTATCCCGTCAGGACTGCATTCCTGGAGTATTCAGTGTCAGCCTGTATTATGAGTTTGAGTTTCTTAGCTATCCACTTCAAACCACACTTTTCCTACTCAGAAATGAGAGTGTTCCCACTGAACCACAGCTTAAAGCCAAAGGTTTAGCCAGTCTGCACACAACCAGAATGATATCCCATTACAGACTTTCTAGGCATTATATGAATATATTTCTATTTCCTGAAGAACATACATATAAAGTTGAAGATGCTATATCCTGTTTTGGTAATGAATGTGCAATTTCCACCTCTTTAATTTACTTACTTTAATTACAGCTTGCAGCCCCAGTCTCATCAATTTCATTCATATGTAAATCTATTACAAGCAAATTCCAATTAAGTGTGTTTTATAAGAAAACCTTTGCCAACATGCGATTTCTCAAAATGGAGAATTGTGACCAGTGGTGTTCCACAGGGATCTATGTTGGGACCACTGTTGTTTGTGATATACATAAATGATCTGGAGGAAGGTATAGATGGTCTGATTAGCAAGTTTGCAGATGATACTAAGATTGGTGGAGTAGCAGGTAGTGAAGGGGGCTGTCAGAGAATGCAGCCGAATTTAGATAGATTGGAGAGTTGGGTGGAGAAATGGCAGATGAACTTCAATCCAGGCAAGTGCGAGGTGATGCATTTTGGAAGATCCAATTCAAGGGTGAACTATACTGGAAATGGAAAAGCCCTGAGGGAAATTAATGCACAGAAAGATCTGGGTGTTCAGGTCCATTGTACCCTGAAGGTGGCAATGCAAGGCGATAGAGTGGTCAAGAAGGCATACGGCATGCTGTCATTCATTGGACGGGGTATTGAGTACAAGAGTTGGCAGGTCATGTTACAGTTGTATAGGACTTTGTTTCGACTACATTTGGAATACTGCGTACTGTTCTGGTCGCCACATTACCAAAAGGATGTGGATGCTTTGGAGACGGTGCAGAGGAGGTTCACCAGGATGTTGCCTGGTATGGAGGGCACTAGCTATGAAGAGAGGTTGAGTAGATTAGGATTATTTACAATAGAAAGACGGAGGTTGAGGGGGGCCCTGATCGACGTCTACAAAATCATGAGGGGTATAGACAGGGTGGATAGCAAAAAGCTTTTTCCCAGAGTGGGGGACTCAATTACTAGGGGTCACGATTTCAAGGTGAGAGGAGAAAAGTTTAAGGGAGATATGCGTGGAAGGTTCTTTACGCAGAGGGTGGTGGGTGCCTGGAGCACATTACCTGCAGAGGTGGTAGAGGCGGGCATGATAGCCTCATTTAAGATGTATCTAGACAGATACATGAATGGGCAGGGAGCAGAGGGATACAGATCCTTGGAAAATAGGCGAGGATCTGGATCAGTGCAGGTTTGGAGGGCTGAAGGGCCAGTTCCTGTGCTGTAATTTTCTTTGTTCTTTGTTCTTATCCCTGTCAAAGGGATCAGTTCTATCATCAGTACCCTTTCCATGAGGTCACTAGACAGTGATAAATTTGTCTACTCGTGACTACACAATGAAATCCTCCTCATCACTCTGCAAGGAGAATCTTCAAGCTTGAATGGGAGAACATAGGTACGGGTATTCAGGAAAAGAGTCAGTGAGGAATTTGCACATTTTGGCACAGGAAATGGAGAGTTTTTGGAGGCTGAGTCAAACTTAAAAATAGACAAATCCTATGGCTGGATGAATTGCATCCCACACTGCTGTGGGAGGTGAGGCAAGAAATTGCAGGTGCTTTGACACAAGCTTTTAATTCCTCTCTGGCCACAGGGCAAGTGCCAGAAGACTGGAGGATGGCTAATGTGGTTCCATGTTTTAAGAAGGATGATAGAGATGAACCAATTACAGACCAGCGACTCTTATTTCAGTGGTAGGGAACCTATTGGAGAAAATTCTGAAGGAGAGGATTGGAAAGACAAGGGTTAATTAGGGATTTCAGCATGGCTTCATCAGAGGGAGGTCGTACTTAATACATTTGTTCAAATTTGTTATTGAAAATGTGATCAAGTGTGTGGATGAGGGAAGTTCAGTTGATATAGCTTATAGGCATTTTCGCAAAGCTTTTGACCAGGTCCCACATAGCACATGGAATTTAGGGAAACTTGGCGAGATGGACGGGAAACTGGCTTAGTGATCGGAAGCAAAGGATAGTGGTAGAGGCTGTTTGACTGGCCGGAGGCTGAGGTCCAGGGACAGTACCATTTGTTATAGAATAGAAATTTACTGTCACGTGTACTTTTATATGAAAACTACAGTTAGAAGTTTCGTAAGTTGCTCACATCTCAGTGCCCACATAAATGACAGAAATCATGTATTATAATAAAAATATGTAAAATGGAGAGAAAGTTCATCACAGTTCAATTAATGGCTCCTGGGATCAGGGAAAGCCAATTTAGGAGCAATGGAATACCCTGAAGATGCATCTGGAACCATTCAGAAATAAGACAGTCATGCTGGGGTGCTGGAATATTGGCTGGAAGCCTGCACCAAAGAAGACTGCCATACCTGGCTGAGACCACCACTCCTGGAAGAGGCCATCTGTAAGACCGCTGGAATACCTGGAAGCTGCAGAGGAAGAAGACCTCTACAAGGAGACAAGACTGCCATGCTGTGTCGATACTGCCACTTCCCCTCTATCAGGCATCCGGGCCTAGCCGCTGAAATACAGCCTCAGTCTAGGTCCAGGACAGGGGAGACAACCCAGAGCCTGCTCCTCACTCACCTGGAGACCCCAGGCTGGGGTTGAGCCGTGTCTGGCTCATCCTGTTGTTGCCGCTGCAGTCAGAGGCTTCGTCTTTCACCCACCATTCTCCAGACTTAAAAGAAAACAAATAAAAAAGAAAAGGAAAGGAGCTGCTAGCCAACACTTCTGTCTTGGCTCTACTGCGATGTTCCAGTGAGCCTCAGCGCAAGCTTGAAGAGCAACATCTCATTTTCCACCTGTGGACCCTGCAGCCTCTAGGACTCAACATCAAGTTCAATAACTTTAAAACCTGATTCCATCCTTCCTTTTTTTTTTACCCAGCACCCACTTATTAACAGTTACTGAATATTTCATGCCTCGATTAACAACCTGCAAACTCTGTATTTACAATGTTGGGATCAGATCCTGGTGAACAGCCACCATCCTGGCATTTATATACATAAACATATTAGGTGAAAATGTGGCAGGAACGTTAAGCAAATTTTCAGACGACACCAAGATTGTTAGTGTGGTTAATAGTGAAAAAGATGGTTGTAGGTTACAGAAAGATATAGATGGGTTGATCAGATGGACAGACCAGTGGCAGATGGTATTTAACCCTGATCAGTGCGAGGTGATGCAGTTTGGAAGAAGAAACAATATGACTGAGTATTTAATGAATGGCAGGACAATAGGTAGCTCAGAGGAACAGAGAGATCTTGGGGTTACTATTCACAGATCCCTGAAGTTGACAGCATACATGAATAGGATAGTTAAGAAGGCATATGTAACACTTGCTTTCACCAGCCATGGCATGGAGTATGTGAACAAGAAGTAACGTTGGACGTGTACAGAACGTTGGTTAGGCCACAACTAGAGTACTGCATGCAGCTCTAGTCAGCTCACTACAGGAAGGATGTGATAGCACTGGGGGGAGTACAGTGGAGGTTCACCAGGATGGTGCTTGGGATGGAGACATTGAGCTACAAGGAGAGACTAGATATAATTAGATTGTTTTCTCTGGAGCATCGAAGACTGAGGGGGATATGACTGAGGTGTATAAGATTATGAGGGTATGGACAGGGTAAGTAAGGAGCAGCTGTTACCCTTAGTTGTGGAGTCAATCACAAGGGGTCATAGTTTTAGGGTAAGGGGTGGGAGATATAGAGGGAATTTGGGGAAAAAGTCTTTTTCACTCAGTGAATGGTTGGAATCTGGTATGGAAAGGTACTGGAGGCCAGAAACATTACAACCTTTAAAAAATATTTGGATGAGTACTTCAAATATCACTACATTCAAGGATATGGGACAAGTGCATGAAACTGGGATTAGCACACTTTTATTGGTAGGTATGTTGGTGCAGAGTCGATGGACCAAATGGGCTTTTCTGCATTTTGTGTATCTACAAATCATGTATTGCTCTATTAATACACTTTTTTTAAAAATCTAGAGCAGGAAGTGGAACATGGAGCAAAAAGAGAAATTGCTGGAGAAACTCAGCAGGTCTGGCAGCATCTGTGGAGAGAAAGCAGAGTTAATGTTTCAAGACCAGTCACCCTTCTTTTTAAGTGGAATTTAAACATTGGTATGTGAGAATGATTACAAAATACTAATTTAATCAAGTAAACAGACAATAGCATAAAGCACACGTGTAAAGTTTGACCTAGCACAATATGTGTCGAACATAAATAAAGAAGAGTATAACCATTTCAGCAAGTAAGTGCCATCCATATACAGAGAGAGAATTCCTGACAGAGGAAAAGAATAAAGTAGTCCAAAAGAAAATAAAAGGCACAATTAGGGACATGGCAGGGAACAATCATTAAGAAAGATAATATCAACGTTGGGAATATGTTGAAGCAAGCAATGTTTTCTGGGATGTAAAGGATTGGGCAGACAACGGAAATAGTACTGGTGTAGAAAGGAAGGGAAATAGCAGATACTTGGAGTGAGGAATGATTTTCAACTCTCATTTCTTGTTTGAAGAACAACGAATACCATTTGAAAATCGTATGGGGGCAGAAGTGAGATTTTTGATGGGTTGATGTTTGTGGGTACAGGGATCCTGATATCAATCTTCATTCCTTTGATTGGGTCTAAGGGCCTATTGGTTTACAATGGAATAGCAGCCACCACTGAGTCTAAAAACAGGCTCTTGTCTCAAGAAGATGTAGTTTATTGCATGATAACAATTAGATACATGTTATGTTTCTTATTCATCATGACTAAGTTTCTGAAGAGACTTACAGATACAGGATTGCAATCCATGAAATGCTAAGTTGTCTACCTTATCCCCACTAAGACTACATGACAACATCAGATTGGCCATATTTTAAAGCAGTCTCCATCATTAACACTTTCTGAACAATCACTTTATACAATATCTTGCTGAAGCTTTTCTCCCACTGTTAACATTAATACATTCATCTAAGTAATGACATTTATCACTACCCATGACTCCCGAATCTCTGACTTCACAAATTCAGATGATCTGGACATTGCCCAATTTGTCCAGAGTTCAGACTTGGGAGATCGGGCATGGCTTTGCCTTGATGGTGGTTGATCTTGGTTCTGCTTTTGACTGTGCATGATCTGGAAACTCTCTACCTGCTAGAGGATTTTTCTTCTAATTCGGGCAGTTGACCCATGACATCATCTGGGAACCTTTACTTTCATGGATTTCCATTGTAGAAAGCAACAGCTCTATGAAAACAAGTATTTTCTTTCTTTGGATGACCCTGGATTTCTAAGCCAGGTAATTTCTCTTTATTCACTATGTCTTGAATCTGTGCATATGATATCTTTAGTGTTAAGACCTTATAAAGTACACACCTTCTGTTGCTCTCCTTTAATAAGGGTGACTTTCTCCATTTAGGATTTGTCTGTGTCTCTCCCTGATTTCTGCTTGCGGCACAATCTGACTAACTTTCTCCAAAACTAAATATTCTTTGAATTGTGATATATCTTACAAGCAGACATCTATAATTTCAACAACAATTCACTCTCTGATAAATTTTGATCATTAAGTTCCATAGTTTCAGTTTTCGACTAATATATGAAATTAACCGAACTCTGCTGCTAAATCTTGCTCATTCAAAGGCTTTATTTATCCTCATATTAAGGTAACTGTCCAAATCTTATAAAAAGTCTGAAGAACAATTTGTCCTTTCTTTTATGTTGTGAAAATGCAGAACATCATCAGCTATGTCCTATTGAATAGAATAATTTACTTACTCATTCAGCTTGTAATTTAGCATCAATGTTGAAACAATTTTGTATCTTAAAAGCTGCTTTCTCCAAGATACCAATCGTGAGTCCTGTTTGGTCCATCTCTGATATTAAATCTTACAGATAGTATTATTTTCTTTTCTTCCATGTCTTCCTTAATGGTTTGAATTTATCAATGCTGCAACAATTGCTTTTCTTTGAACATTTTTAATTCTGAAAATAGCAAAGTTGTATTGTTATCCTTTTTAAGCTTTAAATTTTGTAAAATAGTAATGCTATATTATCGTGCTGCTTACTGGGAGTTTTCCCACTGGCTTCCTGTAAAAATTGAAGTCTTTCACTTTTCACAGACACAATGTAGATTGTTCTGAGCGCAAAATGGACGATTTCCTAACTTTCACATCCTGATGTATAAAGTTGCATCTTTTCCAAATAAAGTCTGTAGACTACAGCCTTAATAAATTCTTCCCACCAGAACTATAGTTCAAATTATGGATGTGTTATCTTGACCTCGTAAGTCCTTTAGCTGTCTTTTTCTGCTTCAAATTATCTCTTGACAGGATGCAGCTTTTCGCATGAAAGCAATTAGGTGCAAGTTGCATGAAATTATAAGACATTGTGAGTAAGCATGTGAGGAGACCTATGGCTTTAAGTCTGTACTTCACAAGATGCGAAGATGGTCTGTTATTTCCTCACTCAGGCTTGTCAGGCATCATCAGATTGTGGGGAGCTCAATGCAATCTATGAAATCAACCCTTTCAGAACCACTACCCAAATACTGATGGATGTACATGGCCCAGCAGTTGTCTCATTAACATCAAAGGCTCAAATGAATCTATTTTCCAGCAGGTCTTTTTCCTTCATTCATGCCATGTGGGTATCACTGGCTAAACCAGAATTTATTGCCCACCTGAAATTGCCTAGAGGGCAGATAAGAGTCAACCATATTTCTGCGGATCGGGAATCACATCCAGGCCTGACTGGGTAAGGATGGCAGATAACTCTGAGCAAAATTGTTGAACCAGATGGGATTTTAGAATCCCTACAGTGTGGAGACAGGCCATTTGGCCCATCAAGTCCACATCGACCCTCTGAAGAGCATCCCACCCAGACGCATCCCCCTACCCTATCCCCACAGCCCTGCATTTCCCCTGGCTAATATACCTAGCCTGCATATCCCTGGACACTATAGACAATTTAGCATGGGCAATCCACCTAACCTGCACACATCTTTGGACTGTGGGATAAGAATGGAAACCCAGAGGAAACCCATGCCGACACGGGGAGAATATGTATACACCAGACAGACCGACGCCCCAAGGGTGGAATCAAACCTGAGTCCCTGGCACTGTGAGGCAGCAGTGCTAACCACTGAGCCACTGTGCCACCCTCTTTTTCTGGCAATCAACAATGTTTTCATGGTCATCGTTACACTTTTAATTCCAGATTTGTTATAGAATTCAAATTCCACCATCTGCAAATTGCAGGATTCGAACCCAGGCCATCAGAGCATTAGCTGGGTCTCTGAATTAACATTCTAGATGCTCAGCCATTATCTGTAAATTGGCCAGTTTCCCAACAGCCTATTTCATGATGCCAGTGTGTTTATACTTGAGAGTTGTTGCTGTGATGTACAGCTCAGTTACAGTCTCTGGTACAAGAGGATGCACTGTGTGCTGTGCAAGCTGCACTCATTTGTATAAGGCAGTGACTAACCTGAAATATGATAGGCCGTAAAGGTGGATGCTCAGTAAAAATGAAATGATTTTTTGGGTTGGAGGTTATGTTTGGTTTCAAAGAAAAATGCAAAATTGCAGCCCATTGCTAGTTTGTCCCTGACCTCCTCAAGTATCAAGGCCTACTCTGCTGATGCAACTTTCCACGACCGACAAGCAGCAGCAGCAAGTCCTGTATCTTGCTTGCAGAATTCGAATAGATGCCAAACCTAAAATATTTTGTATTTTCCAATGTCCGGAGTCAGTCAAGTAAAATGGCTCGTTCGCTAACTTCAAAAATTCGAACTACCCTCTCTGGTATCATTTCACTAAGGATATTTCACAGACATTGTCCAATATTTTTTCACATCAAAGTGAGTTGGAACAGATTTTTTTTGCATTAAGTCCTCAAAGTTTCTCTGTCAGCGCACGTTTTTAAAACAAATATTGGTCCAGTGGGGGAAAATCAGGGGATTTCCACAAACTGGACTCAAAGGTCAGCACAAATGTCCTGCGCACATTTCAGAAAAATGTGATAGCAGCATCAGCTTATTTTGCACTTGCTGGGAGAGGCCCATAAAACACAAGCTGCTGGTAGCTGGTTTGCATTATCGCTGGCACACTCCAAGGGAACTCAGTATCATCTGGTCAATTTGTCTCTGAAAATGTAAAACTGCATACACTTTCCCCTGGTCTTGAGCTAAGTGAACAGATAAAAAGATAGGAAAATGATAGCTTCTCATTTGTTACTTTTATGCATATTTTATGCTCAGAATTTATTTTTAGTATTAAAATAAGCACCAATGTGACCTTTCGGTGTGCTCAGACTAAAAAAAGTGGTAGAAACATGTAATGAGATGTGCACGATTTTTTGAATTTTGAACCTTCAAAGTTAAGGCATTTTTCTTCTCTGCCTTTCCTAAGAAAGTGGATGTTGTTGTGCAAGGTTCAATGTAGTTATTAGGCCGAATCTTGAGACCCACCTTCCAGAAATCTAAG
Source organism: Stegostoma tigrinum (assembly GCF_030684315.1). Taxonomy (NCBI): domain Eukaryota; kingdom Metazoa; phylum Chordata; class Chondrichthyes; order Orectolobiformes; family Stegostomatidae; genus Stegostoma; species Stegostoma tigrinum. Next base: position 69,780,404 of record NC_081354.1, read on the forward strand.
ATATTGAACATTTGGTTCTTACACCTTTATCTCAGATGATGAGAAGCTTTGAGTCAATATTGAGTATTAGGTTGTAGCAGCATGGAGCAGAAAGAAGGAAAATAGATGGAGAGAGAGGGTGGGGAGAGATCTGGGAATGTAAAGCACAGAGTGGAGAGGAGGGGACTAAAAGGAAGCAAAAAATAGGGGAACTGGGGAAGATGAAAAAGCAGAGCAAGAAGGAGGGCTGAATGAAATAGGCCAGTGAGGTATCAATGGGGACAAAACAATACCTGGCTCATTGACGGGTAGGTCGGAGTACACAATGACTTTTCAACGAAGCACGCTGGTGGTGCTGTTATAATGTCCCAGAATTGGCTGCTCTGCTCAGTGCAGCAAAGCAGGTATGGGGCGAGTTGGCGATGGCAAGCTGCCTGGTTAGGGCAGCTGTTAGCAAAGGTTTTCAGTCAATGGTGAGGAGAATTATTGAATGATAACTCACTTTAATGCACAGAAAACGAAACAATTGGATGCTTAGATCAATTAAAATGGTTACAAACTGACACTGATAATAATTTGATACTGTCAGGAAGGTGGCCTGATGTGTTTGATTACAATCCATGTTGTTTCAGACTTGCTGAGCTGTACCTGAAATCTACAGCACGTCATGCCTGCCTTTCGAGTTACTGCAGAACAGTTCCGGCCCAACATCGATTTGCTTAACTTAACAGCCGACATTTACGACCTTTAATTTGTTTAACTTTACAACTTACCGTTCTATCTTTAACAATGTTCTTTTCTCTCTTGATAGCCAATCATTGATTGAAATAGTCATTAAGTTTTTGAAAAAATTGCCATTACTTATCTTACAGAGACATTTGCTGTGCGTGTAATTGTATTGGTACAGTGTCACCTAGTGGTGAACATGAGGATCACAGAGAATAAATAGAGATAATGGGAACTGCAGATGCTGGAGATTCCAAGATAATAAAATGTGAGGCTGGATGAACACAGCAGGCCAAGCAGCATCTCAGGAGCACAAAAGCTGACGTTTCGGGCCTAGACCCTTCATCAGAGATGGTTCATCACATCAATCTCTGATGAAGGGTCTAGGCCCGAAACGTCAGCTTTTGTGCTCCTGAGATGCTGCTTGGCCTGCTGTGTTCATCCAGCCTCACATTTTATTATCTTATAACAGAGAATAAATACATCGCTAAACAAGACATAATGGGAACTGCAGATGCTGGAGAATCCGAGATACCAAAGTGTGGAGCTGGATGAACACAGCAGGCCAAGCAGCATCTCAGGAGCACAAAAGCTGACGTTTCGGGCCTATCCCCCTTTTCTGATGAAGCGTCTAGGCCTGAAACGTCAGCTTTTGTGCTCCTAAGATGCTGCTTGGCCTGCTGTGTTCATCCAGCTTCACACTTTGTTATCTTACATCACTGAACAGAGTGAGTTATAAGGGGTGGAATTTAATGGAGGTGACAGAAGGCTTGCTGCTGGTTGGAAAGACAACAAAAGATCCCTGTCACCTCTTTTAAGAAAGGTTCATCACATCAATTGCCAACAAAACTGATCCACCAACAGAGATCTTTAAGTTCATTTCTGAAGAAGGGTTTCGACCCAAAACGTCAAACTTTCCTGCTCGACTGATGCTGCTTGTGTTCATCCAGCTCTACACCTTGTTATCTCGTTAAGTTCTGTAAAGGTTCTCCAACAGGTGGTTAAACAAACAAACTTGTGGGGTTGCGGTTTATCTTTTCAAAGCCTATTCATCGTTCACCATGTAACATCCCCCAATGCAAAAAACAGGGTTCTTTGGATCTCTAACAATACATTGACATTGCAACAAACATATTCGACGTACAGTGTAATGTAGCTAATTTATTTATATATAATTCTGGCATATGTAAGTTGCATATGGGATCTTTGCATGACAAGATTACAAATAACATTGAAATAATTCAAAGATATCCTGCACAATTTTGCCTGAATCATTGTGGGAAATATACCAATGTCATATCCTTACTATAACAAAGGAGGGATAAAAAGAGACTGACCATGTTTCAAAAATTGAGGAATGGACTTTTGGGAATTGACAAAACCAAAAATCTAATGACCTCCAGAAATGACAAAATGCAAAGTCGCTGTCCACAAAAACCACAATGATCATTTATTTCCAAGACAACCCTCCTTCCCAAGGCCAATTCCACAATGCAAAAAGTTTTCAAAGGAAATTGTTACATCCCCTTCCCTTGAAATCTTCAGGATGCATTGTTGGCCTCTGGCCATTTATAAGTTTGCTGTATGAGAACTAGCATTTTTCAGGTAGTAGAGCTGGATGAACACAGCAGGCCAAGCAGCATCAGAGGATCAGGAAAGCTTGACATTTCGGGTTGAGATCCATCTTCAGAAACAGGGAAGGGGAAGGGGATTCTAAAATAAATAGGGAGACAGGGGGAGGCAGATAGAAGATGGATAAAGGAGAAGATAAGGTGAGAGGAGACAGACAGGTCAAAGAGGCAGGGTTACAGCCAGTGAAGGTGAATGTAGGTGGGGAGTTAGGGGGGGATAGGTCGGTCCCAGGAGGACAGACAGGTCAGGGGGAGTGGGATGAGGTTAGTGGGTAGGGGATGGGGGTGGGGCTTGAGGTGGAAGGAATGGTTAGAGAGGCGGCGACTAGCTGGGCTGGTTTTAGAATGCAGTAGGGGGAGGGGTGATTTTGAAGCTTGTGAAGTCCACATTGATACCATTGGGCTGTAGGGTTCCCAAGCAAAATATGAGATACTGTTCCTGCGACTTTCGAGTGGCCTCGTTGTGGCACTGCAGGAGGCCCAGGATGGACATGTCGTCTGAGGAATGGGAGGGGGAGTTGAAATGGCTCACGACTGGGAGGTGCAGTTGTTTGGTGCGAACCAAGTGTAGGTGTTCTGCAAAGAGGTCCCCAAGTGTCCGTTTGGTTTACCCAATGTAGAGGAGGCCACAACGGGTACAGCGGATACAGTGTACCACATTAGCAGATGGGAAGGTGAATATCTGTTTGATGTGGAAGGTCTTCTTAGGACCTGAGATGGGAGTGAGGGGGGGAGATGAAGAGGCAGGTATAACACTTCCTGCGGTTGCAGGGAAAAGTACCAGGCGTGGTGGGGCTGGAGGAGAGTGAGGAGCGGAACAAGGGAGTCAAGAGCAAGGGCAGAGAGGTGGTTCTCAGTAAGCAACATTCTACCCAATGCTGGACCCTCCCAAACAGACACTGAGTGCCTTTGAACAAGGGATCTCCACTGGAAACCTGCAACCCCCGCTCAGTTTGCTTTTCAGGCTTCCCGCATGGCGAGCTCTACAGCCACCATTCATTGGAGAACAGCAGTAATGGAATTCATCACCCATTTAATGGCCTCCTTTGCTCGTTTGGGTTTGAGGAGGGAGGAGGCTGTTTAGTGGAGGGGAGGCACTTAAAGTCCTGAGGGCAGGAAGCTGGCTGGGCCTCCAGCTGCCAATTAAATACCTTCGGTATTTATCTAACATGTTGGGGGAAAGGCATGACATTTCAGCCAGTGTTTAAGAGCACTCAGTTAAGTTCACATAAAGCTAATAGTGATGTGGCTGCTAAGCAAGAAGGGCCTAGGCCTGAAACATCAGCCTTCCTGTTCCTAAGATGTTGCTTGGCTTGCTGTGTTCATCCAGCTCCACACCTGGTTATCTTGGATAGACTCCAGTTGTTTGACAATGATGTAATGTTTGTAGAAGATGTATTTCTGTCATAATTCATAGAGCATGTGCCTCATAATGACAGACACATGGATGTGCAAATAGAGTTATTCACTGCTGGTGCACTGTACCTCAACTTCCTGAGGCATTGCTTACCGTATGTCATTGGAAATGACACATATGAAACAGTAACACATATGAAACAGTCTGTTTCTTATCGCGCAGTAATGATGCAAGTTCACCCCAGGGAGGACAGCCTAAGGGGATTACTCAGGGCTGGTAAGATTAAAGGGGAGTGGAGATAATTTCACCAAGTTGTGGATGGGGAGGGAGAGTAAATATTGAAACAAAGAAACATAAAAACTAAGAGCAGAGGTTAGATGTCTTTTGGGTTTGCTCTGCCATCTAATATGATCATGGCTTATAATCTACATCAATAACATATTCCCATTTTCTCCCTTGATGCCTTTAATTACCTAAAATATACTTCTGTTGCTTGAGCGCATTCAGTGACTTAGTCCCACGGCCTTCTGTGATGGAGAATTCCACAGGCTCACCACCTTTTGAGTGAAGACTTTTTTTTCTTATCTCAGTTCTAAATGGCCTAGCCAAATCCTGACACTGTGATCCTTGTTTGTAGATTCCCCAACCATCCTCCCTACATCTACTCTGTCCAGTCTTGTTAGAATTTTATACTTTTACAATCCAATCCCTTCATTTAGCCATATTGTATTGCATCTGTTATGTGTTTGCCCTCTTACTTAATTTATCGATGTCACCTTGAAGCTTCCTGCCTCCTCCTCAAAACTCACAATCCCACCCACTTTTGTGCTTAGCAAACTTGGAATATTCCTTTAGGTTCCCTCATCCAGATTAATTATGTATGCCATGAATAGTTACGGCCCAAGCATGAATCTTTGCAGTACCCTATTGTCGCTGCCTACTGTCTAGAAACGGCCGATTTATACAAACTCTGTTTCGTGTGTGTCAAACAGTTTTCAATCCATGCCAATGTAATACCGCAATGTGTTTTAATGTTGCCAACTAATCTCTACAAGGGACCCTCTCAAAAGCCTTTTGAAAAGATTGGTTAAGCATGGCTTGCCTTTCATAAACCCATGCCACTCCAATCTTGTTAATGCTTTCCAAGCACTCCGTTATCATGTCTTTTATAATACACTCTTAAATGATCTGCAGTTTCTTATTTTGTCTCTCCCTCCCTTTTTAAATGGTGGGGTTACGTTTACCACCCTCTGAGTCACAGGAACTTCTTCAGGGTCTACAAAATTTTGAAAAGTGAGCACCAGTCCATTCAATATTTCCAAGGGTGACTTCTTTTAGTACTCTGAAATGTAGATTATGAGTCCCTGTGGATTTGTTAAATGTTAACTCCATTAATTTCCTGAGCACTATTTTCTTACTGACACTAATTTTCTTCAATTTCTCCTAAAAGGCTCAGTTCCCAAGTGTTTGTGGGAGGTTAGTTGTGCCCTCTTTTGTGAAGACAGAAGCAAAACATATGCTCAATTTTTCTGCCATTTCTTTGTTCCCCATTATAGCTTCCCCAGTTTCTGACTGCATGAGACCTACATTTGCCTTCACTTGTCTTTTTCTCTTCACATATTAATAGCTGTTTCTTTATAGTTTTACATTCCCTGTAACTTTTGTCTCATACTCTAGTTCCTCAGTCCATATCAAACTTTTTGTCCACATGTACTGAATTTGAAAATGTTGCCAGTGCTTGTGTTTTGCTGCTTTTCTCTGGCAGTTTCATCTGCCTTCTCTTCAGATATCGTACTAACCTGAATTTCTTTTGTAAATCATTGTTGAGCTACCTTTCCTCTTGTATTGTGTCGAAAGGGAGCAATGGGATTGCTCGATGGAAGGAGGTACAGAGAAATAAATAGTAAGATAGAAAAAGGAAACAGGGTGAGACACGAAACATTGAAGGGAGACTAAAAAATGAAGGCAAAACGGTAGTTTTGAAATGATCAGAGAAGTGAAACTCATTCATGTTTTCTGATAGATCAATGAACCTTATCAATCTGCCGGAGAGTAGCACTTCCGATTTCTGCATGTCCAAAAACAAGAAAGGTCCCCCTCATCAGAAATCACCTCCTACATTTACCTCATTTGAGGATGGATATTTCTGATACAGTGAAATCTCGATGAGTCAAACTCTGGTCATTCTGAAGTTTTGTAGTCATTCCCGCCAACAGAATATGAGAAACAGTGGAAGCATACCCATGATAAATCGAAGTTACAGACTGGTAACTTTGGGTTAGTTACACTCATGAATGCTTGTCATACCAACCAATCAGAATGCTGTTAGGCCTCACTTGAACCCAAACTCATGGACAAATCTGCCAGAGTGGCTGTAAAATGGCTTTGCCAACCTACGTCCACGTGTATGCACCAAGAATCGTTTGTAAAATGGATGAACAAAGAACAGTACAGTACAGAAACAGGCCCTTAGCCAATCAAGCCTGTGCTGACACATGACAACCTTCGAAACTAAAAACCATTTGTCTCTATGTGGTCCATATCCCTGTATTTCCTGCCTATTCATATAATAGGAAAGATGCCTCTTAAACATTACTATTGTATCTGCTTCTACCACTTCCTCTGGCATTTCATTCCAGGCACTTATCACCCTCTGTGTAATAAATCTGCCGATCACATCTGTTTTAAAGTTACCTCCTTTCTACTTAAACCTAAGTCCCCATTTCTAGCCTGGTCAACAGATTCCAACAATCCATTCTATCCATGCCTCATTATTTTGTTAACCTCTGTGTAATAAACTTCCCTCTCTCATCTCCTTTAAACTTACCCCTTTTTACTTGAACCTATGTACCCTAGTCATTGACATTTCCACGCTCACACCAGACTCTGACTATCCATTCTAATTATGCCTCTCAAAATTTTGTACGACTCTATCGGGCCGCCCCTTAACCTCCAAGGTTCAAGTGAAAATAAATTGAGTTTTGTCCAATTTCTTCATATTGCTAAAATCTTTCAAACCATACAAATTCCTAGTAATTTTTTTCTGAAGAAGGGTCTCAACCCGAAACATCAAACTTTCCTGCTCCTCTGATGTTGCTTGGCCTGCTGTGTTCATCCAGCTTCACACTGTGTTGTCTCAGATTCTCCAGCATTGGCAGTTCCTACTATCCTAGTAAACCATTTCTGTACCCTGTCCCAAGCATCTACATCTTCTGGTAGTGTGGCAACCAGAACTGTACACAATATTCCAAATGTGGTCTGTTAAAGTATTCCATTATCCAAATGTGGCCTAACTAAAGTTTTATATAGCTGCAACATGACTTCCCAATTTATATACTCTGTACCCAGGCTGACGAAGGCAAGCATGCCATTCATCTTCTTGACCATCTTATTCACTTCTGTTAGCATTTTCAAGGAGCTGAGAACCTATACACCTAGATATCTCTGTGTGTTAGTGCTTCTAAGGGCTCTGCTATTTACTATATATTGATCCCCTGCGTTAGACCTTCCAAGCTGCATCACATCGGATTTGCCCAGATGAAATTCCGTTTGCCATTTCTCCACCCAAGTGCCCGTCTATCTATATCCTGCTGTATCGTCTGGCAATCCTCCTTAATATTCACAGCTCCTCCAATCTTTGTGTTGTCTGCAAACTTACTAATCAGACAACCTATAGATTCTCCCAAATCATTTATATATATGTATATAAATGCAGGGTCAAAGCGCTGATCCCTGAAGAACGTATCTCCAGTCCTTCCACTACTATCCTCTGTATTCTATGCTTAAGCCAGTTCTTTGTCTATTTTATCAGCTCACCACAGATCCCATGTGGTTTCAAATGTTGTAACAGCCTCCCAAGAGGCTGCTTGCTAAAGTCCATACAGACACCATCTACCGTGCTGCCCTCATCAATCATCTTCGTCACTTCCTGAAAAAACTCAATCAAGTTTATGAAACATGACCTTGCCCATACGAAGCCATGCTGCCTGTCACTAATAAGTCTGTGTTTTACCAAATGTGAGTAAATCCTATTCCTGAGAATCTCTTCCAATAATTTCCCTACCACTGGTGTAAAGTTCACTGGCCTGTAATTTCCCGGACCATCCTGGCTTCCTTTCTTAAACAAAGAAACAGCGTTACCATTCTCCAGTCCTCTGGACCTCTCCTGAGACTAAAGAGAATGCAAGATTTCATACAAGATCCCAGCAATTTCTTCACCTGCCTACCTCAGCATTCTGGGATAGATCCCATAAACCCTGGGGACAAACAAATTGTCCCTCAGGCAAGGCCCAGGTACTAAGGAAGTCCCAGTCAGTACAGGGGAGGCTAAAATCACCCACCACAATAACCCTGATATATTTTTCCTAATTTTTCCATAATCTACTCATATATCTGTTCCTCCATAACCCACTGGCTATTGAGAGGCCTGCAGTATAACCCCAACAAAGTGATTGCACCCTTCCTGACCCTGAGCTCTACCCATATGGCGTTGGTGAATGAGGCCTTCAAGATGTCCTCCCTCAGTTCAGCTGTGGCATTCTCCCTTCTTAGTAACACAACTCCCTGCCTATTTAATATCCCTCTCTATCTCACCTGAAACATCTAAATCCCGGAATATTAAGCTGCCAGTCTTGTTCTTCTCTCAACCAAATGTTTTTAATAACTGCAATATCATAGTTATTTGTATTATTGTCTGATCTCATCTGTCACACTCCTTGCTTTAAAACAAAAACCTTTTAGAGCCAGTCTTGCTGTGTTCAGTAACCTGTCCCTGTCTGCTCTTTCTCTTAGTCTTACTGGCCTTAGTCTCTAACTCCTCAGATTTCACTGACCTACTTCATTGGTTCCCAACCCCCTGCCACACTAGTTTAAACCCACCGAGTGGCACTATCATATGTCCTTGCCAGGATATTGGTGACCGTCCAGTTTAGGTGCCACCCTTCCTCCTTGTACAGGTCCCACCTACTGTGGAAGATATCCCAATGACCCACATACCTGAAATTCTCCCTCCTAAACCTGCTCTTTAGCCATATATTTAACTGGGCTGTCTTCCTATACCTAGCCTCACTGGCATACACCACAGGGAGTAATGACAAGAAGTCCTGCTTTTCAATTTTTGATCTAATTCCCTGAATTCCTTTTGCAGGATCTCATCAGTCTTCTTGCCTATGTTTTCTGTACCCATGTGTACCACAATCTCTGACTGCTTACAGTCCCTTTTGAGAATGTCCCTCACCCGCTTTGTTACATACTTTGGCTTGGCACCAGGGAGACAACACACCATTCTGGAGTCTCTTTTACAGCCATAAAAATGCCTGACCAAACAATCTCCTGTTACTAAAGTTCTGAGGAAGGGTCACCAGACCCAAATCATTAACTCTGATTTCTCTTCACAAGTGCTGCCAGACCTGCTGAGCTTTCCCAGCAACTTCTGTTTTTGCCTCTGTTACTGCTCCTGTACTGCACTTTGGCCCTCCCTGGCCTCTGCTGTCACCAACCCCTGATGGGCCATTACCCCACAAAGGTATCCAAATTAGTTTACTTGTTAGAGACGGGGAAAGCCACAGGGGTCTCTTGCATTGTCTGCCTGCCCTTTCTAGCAGTCACCAATCCATCTGGCTGAACCTTGGGTATGATGACATCTCTAAATCTCCTGTTTCTACCTACTGTATGATCTGAAGTGTGTCCGATGGCCACTCCAACTGATCCACACGAAGCTTCAGTTAGACACACTTCCTGCTGATACAGTCATCTGGTCATCTGGAAAGTTTGAGCTGTCTCTGTTTCCCCACATTCTGCAGGAGAAACATAAATTTCTAATAAAATTAATTTCCAGCTAACTCAACGGTCCCTAGTGTTAGATTATCACTAGAGAAAACTAAATACACTATTCTGTAAATAGCAGTCTAGATACTATTCTAAATCCCAGCAATGTATGACTTTACCACGAGCCTAATCCCACTCCTCTAAAACATTATGGGTTTGAAATTGTGAATGGACATTAAGGTTAGATACACAGAATCATCTGGCCAATACTTACAATCAGGACCCCTTCTGCCCAAAGCGTCACTTTTAAACTTGTAATGTCACGAGATTCCCAGGGTAATGGAAACAGTTTTTTACCCGGAAGCTGCCCCCTCTCTGAGCATGCTCAATCCAGGCCCCAGGCCTCAGGTGTTTATCTCAAACCTACACTCTCTCTCAGATAACAAGGTGTGGAGCTGGATGAGCACAGCAGGCCAAGCAGCATCAGAGGAGCAGGAAAGCTGACTTTTCGGGCCTAGACCCTTCTTCTAATTTGATCAATCCAGACCCTGCTCCTTAAAGGGAAGGCTTACACCTCCTCCCACCCACCCTTCTGCAAAAATTCCATCCCTTATTCCCAATTCCTCCGCCGCATCTGCTCCCACGATGAGGCATTCCACTCCCGCACATCCCAGATGTCCAAGTTCTTCAAGGACCGCAACTTTCCCCCCACAGTGGTCGAGAACGCCCTTGACCGCGTCTCCCGCATTTCCCGCAACACATCCCTCACACCCCGCCCCCGCCACAACCGCCCAAAGAGGATCCCCCTCGTTCTCACACACCACCCCACCAACCTCCGGATACAACGCATCATCCTCCGATACTTCCGCCATCTACAATCCGACCCCACCACTCAAGACATTTTTCCATCCCCACCCTTGTCTGCTTTCCAGAGAGACCAATCTCTCCGTGACTCCCTTGTTCGCTCCAAACTGCCCTCCAACCCCACCACGCCCGGCACCTTCCCCTGCAACCGCAGGAAATGCTTCACTTGCCCCCACACCTCCTCCCTCACCCCTATCCCAGGCCCCAAGATGACTTTCCATATTAAGCAGAGGTTCACCTGCACATCTGCCAATGTGGTATACTGCATCCATTGTACCCGATGTGGCTACCTCTACATTGGGGAAACCAAGCGGATGCTTGGGGACCGCTTTGCAGAACACCTCCGCTCGGTTCGCAATAAGCAACTGCACCTCCCAGTCGCAAACCATTTCCACTCCCCCTCCCATTCTTTAGATGACATGTCCATCATGGGCCTCCTGCAGTGCCACAATGATGCCACCCGAAGGTTGCAGGAACAGCAAATCATATTCCGCTTGGGAACCCTGCAGCCCAATGGCATCAATGTGGACTTCACCAGCTTCAAAATCCCCGCTTCCCCCCCCACATCCCAAAACCAGCCCAGTTCGTCCCCTCCCCCCACTGCACCACACAACCAGCCCAGCTCTTCCCCTCCACCCACTGCATCCCAAAACCAGTCCAACCTGTCTCTGCCTCCCTAACCTGTTCTTCCTCTCACCCATCCCTTCCTCCCACCCCAAGCCGCACCTCCATCTCCTACCTACTAACCTCATCCCACCTCCTTTACCTGTCCGTCTTCCCTGGACTGACCTATCCCCTCCCTACCTCCCCACCTATACTCTCCTCTCCACCTATCTTCTTTTCTCTCCATCTTCGGTCCGCCTCCCCCTCTCTCCCTATTTATTCCAGAACCCTCACCCCATCCCCCTCTCTGATGAAGGGTCTAGGCCCGAAACATCAGCTTTTGTGCTCAGAGATGCTGCTGGGTCTGCTGTGTTCATCCAGCCTCACATTTTATTACCCTGCCCCTTAAATGTTTGTCTGGAAGCTGTGCCCTATCTAAGTCTGATCAATCCAGGCCCCGCTCCTCCTCGATCCTGGAAGCTCCTGCTGCTGTGTACCCTCAGCTTCATTCTGCTCTGCTCCCACTGCTGCCACTGCCACTCCGAGTGTCAAGAAAATTAGCCTTACCTCTAAGATATTAGCCCACAACATTACTGCTATACCAGCATCTCATGATGATAACACCAGAGTGTTTTACCATCTATTATGAGATCGCTCCTTAATGTCTGAAAAATGAATGCTGAATGGTGGAAGGCAAAGCAAGAAACATGTCAGTATCTGGTCCAGTCCAAAATGGGCGACATCTTGTGACAAGAAAGAAGCCATGTTGCTTTGCAAGTGTCAAAACATTATCCTCACAGTATGGGGTAATAAAACTGCTTGGGCAACCTCCTGCATTTTTGAGGCAAGGATCAGAAAAATGGATAAAAGTATCAACAGTAAAGAGGAAGATTATCACCCTCAAATGCCTGACGAATGCCTACCCACTCACTCAGCTGTTTACCAAACTGAAGCCACAATGGCCACGATGATACTCTGGGATTTTGTTCTGCAGCATAAAACCATGGAGACAACGTTGACCACACAGAGAACTGGCAGAGTAATCCCAAGACAGCACGTAACGCGGAAAAAAACTGAATCAGATTTTCCAGAGCTAACTGCCAAAAATTTTCAATGCCGTTTTCTGTACAGGGTTCAGGCCATTGTAAGGCATGAATATTTGAAGAATAAAATAATTTTCACATAAATACATCTTTTATTTTTGTGTGTTGCTTTTTGGCCAACCAAGCTACATAGTGGATTCCTCAACTATCTTGAAACTCCATTTAACACCATATCAGAGGCTGCATGCCTGCAATTCAACTTATCACGTCTTTACAGTATTCTCACCTTTTAGTCCTTTCCTCATTCTCCCTTAATGAAAGTGCTCCTTGTTTCTAAGACTGGTGATCTGTCAAGGAGGGATATATTTTATATGATGGTGCAGTTGAAGAGAAATTTGCAGATAATCATGTTGTAGTTGCTGAAAAAGAACAAATTAAAAAAGGGTATTTTAAACAGTGTGAGTAACTGGAATTCGAAAGTGATGTGAGTCGAAAAACGTTTCCCTCTGAAAATTTAATTGTTGCATAGTTATGACTGACAAACATGCAGAATCTGAGAATTAACCTCTTATAAATAAAGAAACCATTGACATATAATAGAAATAGCAGAGTGACAGTTCTGATCAGTGACATTCATATACAAATGTTTAACTTGCTCATATCATATTCCCGCAGGCACTTACCATCTCACACCCCAGGCTGTCTCTTCAGGAGTTCCTCAGGATAACATTCTTGGCCCAAACATCTTCAGCTGTTTCATAGTGATTTCCCTTTGTTTGTAGTGGAAATGTTCGCCAATGATTGCACAATGTTCAAGATCACTTACATCCCCTCCGAGTAGTTGTTTCCCTATGCCGGAAAACTAGCCAACATTCAAGTTTGAGCCGAAAAGCAGCAAGGAAAATTGTCACACTAAAGTGCCACACAATGATCATTTCCTTCATCAGAGTTTAACCATATCCTCTTGACAGTCAATGCCATTACCGTCCATGAAACCCACACTATCAATATGTTGGGATTGACCAGAACCTGAACTTCAACCAGCCAAATAAATACTATGGCTTACTGGAGTGGGTCAGCAAATGGAAAGTCTGAGGTTTAATGAGGTCAGAAGCTGAGTGGCTCTGATGAAATCTAAACTGAGAGACATTAAACTGGCTGTTGCTGTGTTAGTGCCACTCGATGGAACTATTGCTGACATTCTCCTCACTTTGGTGATCGAGAGGAGGCTAATGGGATGGCAATTGGCTGCATTGGGTTTGACCTTCTTCTTGTGTACAGTGTGTATGTGAGCAATTTCCCACATTAGATGCCTGCATTGCAGCTGGACTGGAGTCCAGTGGCCAGGTGTATAGTTGGCAGGGCCCAGACTGTTTGCAATATCCTTTGTGAAGGTGGAGACTGCAGAGAAGGCTCAGATGGATCATCCAATTGACATTCTTGGTTGAATATTGTTGCCTTGTCTTTTGCACTGATGTGTTGTTTTCTGAGATACTCGTGGTGTCTTCTCCTCCTGGTGTTTTGTTGTTTATCACCGTTCAAGACAGGATATGGGCACAGCAGCTGAGTTTAGGCCTGATCCACAAGCTATGGACTTACAAGGCTCTGTCTAGATATGCCAAGTAGTTCTATGTTTTGGTTCCATAGGACTGACAGCTCATTTTTAGGCATGCCTTGTGCTGATTCTTTAATGCTTTTGTGTATTCTTCATTAAATCTGGCTTGATCTCCTGGCTTCATGATGATGAGACAGTGGTGGATATGCTAGGCCCCAGATTGTGGTTGAATATACTTCTCCTGCTGCTGCTGGTTTCCAGGGCCTCTCAGAGCAGCTCTGAGCTGGTAGATATACTCTGAATCCATCCTATGGTGGTAGTGCCAAATAACATGAGGAGGGTACATGCAGTGTAATTACGCATAACAATGTATAATCAGCCAATATCATCACTGACAGATGCATCTGGAGTAAGTTCGCTGGTGAGGAGAAAGTTAAGTAGCTTGTGCCTCTTGCTGGTTCCTTCGCCACCTGCCACCGCCCCAGTCCAGCACCTCCGTCCTTTAGGGCTTGACCAGCTTGGTCAGCGCCGGTACTTCTGAGCCATTTTTGGTAACAGATGTTGAGTATTAGAATTAAAATCAGAAGTACATGTAGAGAAGATGTTTAGTGATCTAATGACAACATCTGTGCTAAATGATTACGTAGAGAACAGGGAGGAAGCAGGCAGGAGCTCTAACCGAGCCTCGACAGAATGTGTGTAGATCAAAATGGAAATAAAATGTTCTTGCAACAGGCTTCCTGGACTCAAGCAACATTACTTTGAAAGACTAGATAGAATTAGACGCCAAAAACGCAGCAAAACAATGAACACTGAACAATCAGAGTGTTGTCTTATGTCTTACAGCAGATGTGCAGTATCCCTTTAAGGGACATGCTAATGATATTATTACTGTATGACCATATGTGACTGAAAGGTATAAATAAAAGTTTGTTGAATTCTTCAATGCTATATGATCCACACCTCATCCTTATGATACTAAGGCCCTAAATTAAGCATTACAGTGTAATAATGGCAGGTAGTCAGTATGTCTCCCCAGAGGCAAGATCTTCTGTGTAAGAGAAAGGGCTGTACTATGGACATTGGAAGTTAGACACTATCATAAAGCCATAGTCAGAAATCACATGGCACCAGGTTATAATCCAATAGATTTATTTGAAAACACAAGCTTTCAGAGCCTCCTTCTTCACCTCCACATCATAAGTCATTGAGGTATGCCAGTATTATCTACACACTTAGGGTGTAGACAGCATTATTGAAGTAGTCAGTAACGTGTAACCAGCACAATATGTCTTAGATGCAGTTTGACATAGCAACCAAGAAGTTGTCAAGCGTTTTCTTCACATTGCCAAAAGACATTGGTTGGACACTTTTTTCTAAACTTGCAACACAGCATGCCTTGAGGTCCATCCATCCATCCAGCAAAAAAAATCCCAAAAACTCGTGACATATTGCCATTTGGGGTATCAATAAACTGAGACCTACTCCATCAGTAGATGGATAGCATTATTGAAAGTGTACCTCACTGTGCTTGGTAATAATGTCACAGTCAAGGGCCAGGCAAAGGCAGAGCATGATCTCAACCTTCGCTGTTAATGGAAGTATTGCAACAACATGGTTTGGCTTTTAATAGTGCAAAGTGTTAGGTCAACATAAGCCTAATTGGTCCATTTATTCTGCTGATGGAGTCTGCCTCAATCCAAGTGAAATTTGGGATGTTAAACAAATGTCCATCACACATTGTAAGGAGGACCTGCATTGTCACCTCAGATCTTTCAACCTCCCTTCACCATATGTTCCCAACTTCATGGAAAAAGTATCTCCACTGAGAGATTTTCTCAAGAGAATCTTCTTTATGTGTGGCAAGATAACCACCAATATGCCTTTGATTTTTTCAAGCAACTTCTATATACAAAATATTGTTTATTGCAATACTATGACTCCATGAAAGACACAAATCTGGAAGTAGATGTAACACAAAAAGGTCCTGGCACCTGTCCTTTGCAAGATGTAAAACCAGTTCTGACTTAAAAATTGGTTATCTACACAAGCCAATGAGCCTGACATAGAGTACAAGACAGTAGCTCTGGCATTTGGCATCATGTTATCTTACACCAAATTATTTGCTAGAAAATTCACTGTTGAGATGAACATTAAGCTACTGGAAATGAACTGCTGTAACCCACTGGTGCCACATTTACAGCCTCTACTTGTCAAGATGCAAGGATGTAACTTCAGAGTCAGATGCAAGCTAAGTACCAGGAGCAATTACATTTGATGCATTGAGCAAATTTCTCAAATCACACAAAGACCAGGGTGTTCCTATTGCTGTATTTTTGAATACCCTATAAAGAGTATCTGTGAGATTGAAGGTGTTCTCAAGATGAACTTGCTACACTTTGGCTAAAGCTCATGCAGCTGCCAAAGGTGAACAACTACATAAGTTGCAAAAGGCTGTTATCCAAGGGTAGGCTAACAGTATTAAGGAAGTTCCTGAGAAACTTTATTGATTTTGGCCATAAAGACAAACCTGATCTGTCATGGTAAGTCATTTTCAAGGACAAGCAAGTCCTAATACTAAAAGCACTATATCAAGATATCATGACCATGTTACATGAAAGACAAAAAAGTGAGCGTGTGTGTACTAGCCAGGGATGAAACAAGATAACCAGTGACTCAAGAAGCAGTTGAGGCAAGACAAACGTACTAATCCCAGCAGCAGAGGGAGCCTTTACATCTCTACATGGCGTTTCTTCCACTCCTTGGAGAAAAATATAAATGGACTTATTTATGTGCCTGAGAAAAATTGTGTCTTTGTGACGGCTTACGTCTGAAACATTCCCATTTTTCGACAAAGTAGCAACACAATGAGAGCAGCCATCACTGAAACAATGGTGCCATTTTTAGCTTATTCTGCATACTGAAATGTATATTATTTAACAATGGACCATAGTTCACTGGCAACCATTCCAAGACTTAAGTGTCAGTGGGCTTTGACTTATTTCTTGTTGCCAGCCTAATATGCGTGCTCAAGTGATCCAGCAGAAATGTAACATAACACTCTTACATTTTCATGTAACACGATTGGAGAAGGGATAACATCCCAGACACATTATTATGGGAAGGCAATTGTAGATTACCTTGTCTAACAATCAATTGCCTAACAATTTACAGACGCCTGACAATTTTCTTCAAGGACAAAAGAAAATAAGAGACATGCATGACCAGTGAGCAGGTAGAGAGATATAGAACAACCATAACTATGCACTGGACAAAGAGTGTGAGTTAGAAATCCAAACATAAATACTTGGGTGTGAGCAAAAATTTCTAATATATCCAATAAGGCCAGGACAATTGATACTGTTGCTAATTGTAGTAGGCAATGAAAAGGAGTAGAAGTCAGATCAGACCAATGTATGATATTCTAATCATGCCCACAGAGAGTGAGGAAGAAAACTCCAGTGACAAAGATTGTGCAATGATGTTGAGCATTAGCGAGCAGCAAACCACGTTGTCAGCCAAATACAACTGAGAATAATACCTTCAGACTGTTATATTGAATTATTAACATTGTTAGGAGTAACCTGTGTTTTTTGACATCTGTATAGCTGTTGACTTGACAATGCCGCTATATAGATAATGATGTATAGCTATTGAGGATTTATTTTCTTTGAATAAAGGTGAATGTTATCTTGGGCCTCACAACAGATGTGCAGCACACTTTAAGGAACATGCCATTTCTGCATCAAGGCATTTGATCTCATGCAATCAGCCTCCATTTTACTGAGCTCTGCACTCTTGCAGCATGACATGCTGAGGGAAATCAACAATTTCTAATCCAAACAGCTTAGCTTGAGCCCACACGTGAAAGTTTTACCTGTGATTGTTGTGTACATATGTAAGACACCAACAGCTTTAATAAAAGTTCATTGAATTTTTCAGTTAAACATGGCCCATGCCTTGACCTTAACGCAGGGAATACACAAGTGTGATAGATGCTGATTTTCAGTATGTATCACCACTTCACATCAAAGAGTACCCTTTCTGTCCTCAATGTTTCTTTCAACTGTAGTTTGGCAGGGAGGAGAATTGATCCAGCAACAAAGGGCGGGTGGTAGCTATCAGTTCATAGAAGGTTTCCCTGTCCATGTGTGACATGATGCCATGAGACTTCAATGAGTCAATATTGAGGACTCCCAGGACAACACCCTCCTGACTGCATACCACTGTGCCATCACCTGTGCTGGGTTTGTCCTTCCAATGGGAGATGCCATATCTAAGACTGTTGCAGCTGGTCTCTGGGATATTGTCAGAAAGTTCTGATTCGGTGTGTTTTTTTTTTCTCATGCTGTTGCTTTACTAGCCTGCAGGACTTCCCTCTCAACTTTAGCACGTCTATAGCTAACAATACAAAGAACTTCCAAAGGTCAACACTGTTCAGTGTTTGTTGGTTGTTTCCATTGTCTAAATTGGTGCAGTCTGTCTGTTGGGTTTTATTCCTTTTGACTTTGCAGCAGCATGATCTGACTGGGTGGCTTGCTGTACGATGTCAGAGAGCAAATAAAAGTCAGTCACATTGCGGTGGTGCTAGATTTACATGTAGACCACACCAGGTCTGTAGAAGATTTCCTTCCTTGAAGGACATTTGTGAACCAGAAGGGCTTTTCAATCAACTTTAGATTCATGGAACTGTCACTGAGACTAGCTTCCAATTCCAAATCTGTTATTAATTAATTAAATTCATTATATATTGAATTTAAATTCCTTTAAAGCAGTTTTGTGGAATTTGAACATGTGTCATCAAGGCATCAGCCAAAACCTGGATATGGGTTATTAGTCCACAGCACTGTCGCCCTGTAATATAACAGTGTAGAATCATAGTTTTGCTTACATTATAGTGCCCTCATTAAGTCATAATGTGGAATTTAATGCCCACCCCATGACAAACTTGATAGCTGAAGTGGTTGTGTGGTGGCTGGATGCTACTTTCCCATCTCTGACCTACTAAAGTCCATATGGGAAAGCTTATGGAGCGGTTTCATACCCCAACCCACCAAATGAGACACTCAAGTGGGCACTTAATGCCAAATCAACAACCTGCTTCTGCCACCGCTGGCATCTGCCCAGCAGTGGATGATGGGGGATGGAGGAAGCCCAAAAAGTATGCCGCACTAGTTTTGAATGCAGATCTCTGAGGTCAGGACATTGAGCGTGTTGTGGGCAAGAGTGGTTTCATCAATCAATCCCTGCTCAAGGCATGAGGAAGGATTGTCTACTGGGAGTTACCCCATGGCCTTTCTGTTGACCCCTTCCTCCTCTCCTGCATGGCCCTCAGCCTGCAATCTTTCTCCTGCCATCACACACCCATGTTTGAGATCATCAGTGACCATGGACAAGTGTAAATGAACCAGCAGGCGAGATCCCCATCACCTCCATTAATCAACATCCCATAATGTTTTGGTTCAATGTCTGATTTTGTCCTATTTTGTGTTTGATTAATGGTGTTGTGATACCAGATAACACGATAAATGTGATTATGTGGAGCACTGACTCACACTAACTTGTTGGAAGTGAAAACCCGTTCAAGGACTTTGTGTATCACTGTTCTTTCTGTGCAATCCCTTGAGGTTTACACACTGGTGAGCCATGTTATTTCATTCTTCTGATGAATCATTTGCTTTAATTATTATGACTAATATATAAAAATTAAAACTTTGGCCATTGAGCAATGAAGGCAGATAAAAATGATTACTCCATTCTCAGCAACTTTTGGTTATATATCTCATTCTCTGTGCACAGTGATTGAAGACTATTATAAAACTGACTCAGAGCTCTCAAGTTAGTTGTCCTCATTGGAGTTATTATGTACTTTAAAACCCAATTATATCATTTAATTTTGAGGTTTTTGAAGGGCAGCTGTTTTGCATTATAAACGGCACTCTGTCCCTTTTTGTACAATAGTTGCAATTTTTTTCAATTTCCTTAAGTATTCAGATATGAGTGAGCATGCCTGTACCTTCAGGTATTCATTATGAGTCAGAAGAATGGGGATGAGCTTATAAGACCTCAAGACCATAACACCATAAAATATAAGAGCAGAATTAGGCTATTAAGCCCATCAAGTCTGTTACACCATTCGATCATGACTGATTTGTTTTTCAACGCTTTTCCCCTGCCTTCTCCTTGTAACCCATGATCCCCTTACCAATCAAGAAACTATCCATTTCGCTATTAAATGCACAAATGACTTGGCCTCCACAGCCATTTCTAAACAGTGGCATTACATGAGGCCAATTCACAATCCTTTGTGACCCTCCCTGATCCAGCGATTCCTAAAAGATTTTCATTACTGCCTCCACAATCTCCACAGGGAATTTCACAGTGTAAGTCTGTGCAGAGACTCCATGATGAGCATCACACAGTGGGTTCATACTCCTCCAAAAGGTAGAAAGCTGGAGAGTGATTGATGATATTGTCTGCTGGGTGGAATGCTGGTAACAGGCCCGTGATCCATTTTCTTTTTCAGGAGCGTCCACAGAACAAAATAGTAATCAGGCAGTGACATGGCCACCAGTGGGTCTTCTGTTGGAATCATGAACCCAGGCAAGGAGTCTAGCCTACATGAAGCTGCTGGAGAATCAGAGGCTGGTAGCTCTTGGCCCTAGCAATTTCACTGGGTATACCATCCCTGATGCCAGGATGGCAGGCTTCAGAAGCCCCAAGGATCACACGGAGATCACAGGCCAGAGGTAAGACTGTTGAGAGGAGCGTTTACGCGGTGGACACCACCTGCAGAGAAGTGTGAGGAGGTCAGCAGCAAGGGAAGGGGGCAGCTTTCAGAGGGCCCTGTTCATTGTGTCAAATCCTTGGATCGCGTGCCTTTAATCAAGGAACACCCTGTCCCTGGGGAATGTCAGCTGCACTGTTGCAGCTGTTGGGCAGGCTGCATGGCAAGAGGCCTGTTTGCAGCTGCAGTGGAGTGGGCTGAGACCCTCAGTTGCCTTTAACTGGAAACTTAAAGGCCTCAATTGGTGGCAAGCTGAAAACTGTGACCATAGGCCTTCCTACCCAGAGCATAATTTGGATAGAGACAGAACGATGGCAGGGCTCAGTTATGCTAGTATCCTGCCTACTTGTCCTTCCCACCATCGTTCTTGCAGAAACTCCAAAGATAGAGTCACAAGGTAAAATTATCGCCACTCTAGCAACATATTGGAGATAGAGGGGGACTGTAATCATATAGGAGGCTGTGGGGTGGGATCCGCACCACGTTTGCACCTCAGCCTAATAATGTTCTGAGCGGGAAGGTTTGTGGGCGGACCTCTTGCCTGGGTAGTAATTAATGCCCACTTAAGAGCCTAATCCCACTGCTGCCATATATTTCAACAACACCTTCCAATATGTAATCTTAACTGTCACTGGGTCAAAAGGATACGATAACGAACATTTTTAATAGAATGGCAAAATTGGGTAGTCAACATGGATTTATGAATGGGAAATCATGTGGACAAACTTGTTGAAATGTTTGAGGATGTTACTTGTGGATTGGACTTTCTGTAGGCTTTGGATCATCAAATCATCGATCATCAATCATTGAATCTCTACAGTATGGAAACAAGACTGTCGGTCCAACAAGTCCACACTGACCCTCTGAAAAGAATCCCATCTCCCTGAATTATCCCTGCACCCCTGTATTTTCCATTGATATGGTCCCACGTAGGAGGTGTGTAATGAAATAAGTGCATGAGAGTGGGGGGAATGTGGATTGTGAATTAGCCTATAGGCAGAAAGCAGGAAAAGATGGATCATTCTCAGGATGGCAGGCTGTCGCTAATGGGTTGCTGCAATGGTCAGTACTAAATCCACATTTCACAACCTATAGAAAAATTTTAGATGTGGGCACCAATTGTAATATTTCCAAATTTCCTGGTGACTCCAAACACTTTGGGAGTATGAGTGGTGAAAGTGATGCAAGGATGCTTCAAGGGGGCTTGATCAACCTTGAGGAATGGACCAGAACATGACAAATTGCAGATTGAATGTAAATCAATAAGTGTTTGGTAGAAATGAACAGAAAAGCCGAATATCTCTTATATAATGAAAGTCCAGGAAGCAGGGTGTCTAAAGGGATATGAGTATCCTTATCAATGGGCCATATAAAGTTAGCTTGCTGATTAGGATTACAAAAGGTATGTTTGCTTTCATTTCAAAGGAATTTGAGTGCAGATGTGAAAAATGTCTTACTCTTGCTCTCATCTCACCTCTAGTACAATAAGGAAGGCTATATTTGTCAGAGAAGGTTGCCAGATTAATCCTTGGAATGGCATTTTTTGAGGGGAAATTGTGGGAACTAGGAACTAGGAATGAGAAGCAATCTTATTTAATCTAAAGCAATTCTTACAGGTTGGGACAGCGTAGATGTCTATAGGATGTTTCTCCTCACAGGTGATTCTAAAGCAAGAGGATATCTTATCAGGATAAGGGGTAGGCCATTTAAAACTGAACTGAGAAAGAAGAGAACAAAATGTGAGGCTGGATGAACACAGCAGGCCAAGCAGCATCTCAGGAGCACAAAAGCTGACGTTTCGGGCCTAGGCCCTTCATCAGAGAGGGGGATGGGGAGAGGGAACTGGAATAAATAGGGAGAGGGGGGAGGCGGACCGAAGATGGAGAGAAAACAAGATAGGTAGAGAGGAGAGTATAGGTGGGGAGGTAGGGAGGGGATAGGTCAGTCCAGGGAAGATGGACAGGTCAAGGAGGCGGGTTGAGGTAGTAAGTAGGAAATGGAGGTGCGGCTTGAGGTGGGAGGAAGGGATGGGTGAGAGGAAGAACAGGTTAGGGAAGCAGAAACAGGCTGGGCTGGTTTTGAGATGCAGTGGGGGGAGGGGAAGAACTGGGCTGGTTTTGGGATCCGAAAACCATCCCGGTTCTTCCCCTCCCCCCACTGCGTCCCAAAACCAGCCCAGCCTGTCTCTGCTTCCCTAACCTGTTCTTCCTCTCACCCATCCCTTCCTCCCACCTCAAGCCGCACCTCCATTTCCTACCTACCATCTCATCCTGCCTCCTTGACCTGTCCATCTTCCCTGGACTGACCTATCCCCTCCCTACCTCCTCACCTATACTCTCCTCTCCACCTATCTTCTTTTCTCTCCATCTTCAGTCCGCCTCCCCCTCTCTCCCTATTTATGCCAGTTCCCTCTCCCTATCCCCTGCTCTGATGAAGGGTCTAGGCCTGAAACGTCAGCTTTTGTGCTCCTGAGATGCTGCTTGGCCTGCTGCATTCACCCAGCTCCACACTTTGTTATCTTGGATTCTCCAGCATCTGCAGTTCCCATTATCACTGAGAAAGAAGAGAAATTTGTTCACTTGATGAATCTTTGGAATTATCTCCCTCAGAGAGCTGTGGAAATTCTATCGTTAAGGATGTTCAAGTCAGAAATCAATAGGTTCCTGGAGACTGGTGTTGTTAAGGGATAAGGAGGTTATGCAGTTAAGCGGCATTGAGGAGGAAGATCAGCAGTGATGAAGTTGAATTGTGAGGAGGTTCAATGGGCTGGCTGGATTACTCCAGTTCTAATGTTTCTATATTCTATATATTCTATGTTTCTATATTCTTGAAAATCCTGGAATTTGTGTCCTAACAGCACCATGATGTACCTAATCTCCATAGACTGCAGCAACTCAAGACAGCAGCTTACCAGCACCTTTTCAAGTACATCCAGGAGCGAATAATAGATAACAAAGTGTAGAGCTGGATGAACACAGAAATTTCTGCTGAAGGGTCTAGGCCCGAAATGTCAGCTTTCCTGCTCCTAAGATGCTGCTTGGCCTGCTGTGTTCATCCAGCTCCACACTTTGTTATCTCAGATTCTCCAGCATCTGCGCTTCCTATTGTCTGTGAATAATAAATAATGACCTAACCAGTCATGCCCATAAACTCTATGATGGACTACCTAAAAAAAAACTTCATCTGACAAATGAGTGGCTCTCCAAAAGCTGGTGTTTCCAAATAAAACTGTTGGACTGTAACTTGATATTGTGTGATGTCTGGTCTTAGCCACCTCAGTCCAACGCCAGCACCTCCACATCATAAAAAAAGCATTAACTAGCGGCTCATGGGGAGTTGCCACACGCATTTGCTTTCAGGCAATGGAGGAAGCGAGAGGTCAGTTCAAACTCATGCAGTGCCTGAGTGAGAGAGTTAACAATGCAAAGCTGGAAGCCAATGATAGCCATTTTTTTGCTCTTCCTATTCCTACCTGCCGATTCTTACAGCAGTGTGTGTGTGTGTGAGAGTATGTGAGAGAGAGAGAGAGTGTTCGAAAGAGAGAGAGTGAGTCAGAGAGTGAGTGAGAGAGAGTGTGTGAGAGAGAGTGACTGAGAGAGAGTATGTGTGAGAGTGCGCTTGTCAGTGTCTGTGTGTATATGTGCGTGAGAGTGTGTATGTGAGTGAGATTGTGTATGTGAGTGAGTGAGGGTGAGAATGAGACGGAGAGCGAGAGAGTGAAAAAATGAGTGAGAGTGTGAATATGTGTTGAGAGAGTTGGAGGGTGTTCTGCCTCTGGAATCTTAAATCTCAGGAAAGAGCCCAGCTCTGGCTCTTTAAATGCATAGTTGCCATTTAATTTCAATAGGCTTTCACCAATGGAGGTAATGAAGGGCTTCCACTGATTCTCCATCCTGGAAGTAAGCCCCTGTTCTTAACATTAAATTCAGCCCACGGACTGGGTCTGTAGTTGTATAGATTCTACTCGGGGGCATCAGAGAGTTCATCGAGCATCCCATCTTATGCCCCAGCGAAATCACTGGTGGTGTGTATAATTATGGATTTGAAACCACACAGCTAGTTAAGTAAGCAGTCAGCTATTTGCCAGTAATTTTCAGATGATTTAAAATTTTAGAAAACTATCTGTTTTTACATGGTCTATTGGTTAATTAGGCAGAAAAAGAAAAGAGCACAAGACATTTGAATGCATTTCACTCTTACCAGAGGACGAAAGCCAGTTAGCACAGAATGTGTTGCCCTCAGTGAATTGTGAAGGTAATGTGCCGCTCTCTAGCCCAAGTGTGAGGTACCTCTTCCCTGGATCTTCCTCCTCCTTTCCTGGTCCATCCTCTGCCTGAGGAATGCAGCTGCCTGCTACCTGATGAGGACTGTCCCTGCCTCTGGTGCACTTGTTAAGATACCTCATTTCTAGGGCAGATATTTCATCCTATGTCAATCATCTTTCCAGCCAATCTGCTACTCAAAATGTCAGATTAGTCGCCCCGGCCTTTGTCTGTCTTCCAGCTGCAGGTCAGTTTACATTTTGTCAGGAGTATGTCGTGGCTGTTTCTAAACACTTGCCAACACCCTGAAATGCCAACATGGAAACCTGACCCAAATGCTTTTAAGCACTATTTTAGAATTTGCAGACCAAAAAAATTCAATGCTGCATCAGCAAATTTCAGAAGTTATTTACAATACTGAAACTACCAACTTTTAACTGGACCAATTTCTCACAACCAAACCTTCCCCCAAAAGTTATTACCAATGCTAATGTTGGCTCATGCTTTCTCTTTTACCTATGGTGCCCCAGTATGCCTGGTGAGAGCAGACGATTTAATTCAAATAAGCAGCAATGGAGATGGAACGCTTAATAATGGCTGATTTTTCCTCAAATTTGGCCCCACTCACTAACCTTTGGGGATAATAGTTTCTCGCAAGGCCTTATAACAGGGTGGCATGATGACTCAGTGATTAGCACTGCTGCCTCTCTGCGCCAGGGATCCAGACTTGATTCTGCTCTTGGGCAATGGTGTAGAATTTGCACATTCTCCCCCATCTTTATGGGTTTTCTCTGGGTGCTTCAGTTTCCTCCCAGATATCAAAGACGTGCAGGCTATGTAAATTGACCGGGGGAAATGCAACATTACAGGGACAGGGTAGGCCTGGGTGGGATAGACTTCAGACAGTCAGTACGGACTTGAATGGCCACATGAAAGGATGTTATGACTACATATGAAAATACTAGGATCACAATGGTTCTGATGTTTGGGACTGTTTACCATTTTAAACATCCCTTTTGTGATGTTTCAGTAGTGCCTCTAGAAAAAGGAGTTTGACTGTGACAGAGTCAGAAGATTGGTGGAAAATTTGTGGAGCAGAACTCTCCAACGCTAAAAAGAAATTCCAATCCTAAGCAGCATTCCCTCTAATTTTCTTTCCAGCTGTGTGGCCTCGAAGGCCTATGCTCAGAAGCAATTTCCAGAATCAGAAGTCAATGCTATGATCAGCACACCAACACGAACTATAGGGAGTGTTGATCTGAAGTATCAACACTGTACTTTGAGTCAGGAGTCAGATGGAGGCCAGAAAGGGTATCCCGAAGAGCAGTAATGCCCCTATTGTGAATTATGACAAAATGGCATTTATAGCAGTTATTTATATGTTTGTAGTGTTAGCTCACAAATTCCCAGATTCATTATTTCAATTTCATAACTAGTCATTGGTAAGCCATAATACCAAAGTCAACCCAGAATCATATTCATGAGATTAGCATACCCTACACAGTTCACCCACCTTTAAACGTCAAGGGATTTAATGTCAAGAGTAGAATTGTGTAATGTCCCAGAGGGACTTTTGCTAAGAGGCAAGTCAATATGACTCAGTACTGTTTAAGATTAGTTTCAAGATCCTCTTATAAGATGTTGAATCTGTCTGAAATGTGGTCATCCTAGGTGGAAGAAAGGATCTTTGGATTGCTTCAGCCCAAATTATGTTAAATTTTTACTGGAAACAGAAGTTAGAACCAATTTGAAATAAGAGCCCCTGAAACTGTAAGCTTCTGTTCCCAGTGCAGCTTCCCATTTGGCAGGGCTGCACATAGAGAACTCAAACACTGGGTGGCATGTTTACTTCATGATTCTCCTGATTTTTCTCTCATTGACTTCTTTCCTGATTTAATTGAGCTAGGCTCCATGCCTGCAATTAAGCAATATCGCAGCAACAATATAAACAGATAGAAAATGCCGCTGCAGGATTGTTGTTGCTGATTCTGTAAAACCTTCCCATTACACAGCAACTTAACACATTGGGAGTTAGTACACATACTGTAATCACTATCTCTACTGGAAGTAAACCAATGAAAGCACAACAAACAATGAAAACACAAAAATTAGAAATAGGAGTTAGAAAAGGCCCCTCAATCTAATTTAGCAAAAGAAAAGGTCATGGCTGATCTGAATATGATCTAAACTCTCGGTTCCTGTCTGTCCCCTTTTTGTTAATCCATAGGATGTGGATGTCACTGTTATTCCAGCATTTGTTGCCCATCTCTAGTTGACTTCAACTGAGTGCCTTGTTAGATTATTTCAGAGGGAACTTAAGAGTCACTAGCATTGCTGTGCGTCTGAAGTCATGTGTAGGCCAGACCAGGTAAGGAGTGCAATTTTCCTTCTCTAAAGGACATTAATAAAACAGACACATTTTAAAATGACAATTGATAATAGTTTCAGAGGCATCACTAGGGTTTTAATCCCAGATTTTTATTGAATTCAAATTCCACCATTTGCTGTATGGGACTTAAACATGAGGACACTACAAACTTATGATCTGTAGCTAGTATTTAAATAGTTTTCGTAACATGCTATGAATTAAAATAAATAAGTAAAACAAATTTCTTTCAGCCTTAGGATAAAAAAGTTCTACAAACGGCTTCATTTCCTGGGAAATCACTTCCATCTACCTTGCAGTGTAGCTCTAAAGAGTGAAAATACAGGGAGTTCCATGCACCTTGCAGGTGGAGTGGGAATTTTAAGTAGAATGAGTTTGGTGAGTGATGAGTGTAGAGATACTTGGTGCCTTTTGTCCCTTTTCCACTTTATTAAAATGTATTTTCACCATTGTAGACTATTTTGCTCAGGACAGCAGAGGGAACTGGGTGGTGAGGAACTGGTAAGCCATTTGGTCAGTACAGTTAGAAAATGCAGGGCAGCTTGGCAAGTAATATGTACCGCTTGTGGAATTTTTGGGAATTCATGGATGCAGCCTGTGTCCAACATAAACACATTGGCAGGAAGTGTCACCATTTGCACAAGCTTGAGCTCCAGGTTGCTGAACTTGAGTGGTAGACAGCTGGAGACAGAGGATTAGGTGGATAGTACATTTAAGGAGATAGAGTCACCATAGCTTGGGGAAGGTGGGGTCGGTCTTTGGGGTTGCAATCTAAGAGAACTAGGCAGGTAGTATTGGAGTCCCTCGAGACAGTCTCACTGAAGATTGGTTTGCTGCTTTGGATGCTGGCGAGCAATGTTCCCTTTGTTGTCTCTTTCTATTGCCTGGACCTCCAAGGTCTGTGTCTGGTAGTATACCGAAGCCAAAGCTTCACCTTGGCAATCAGCATGAAAAAGAATTCATTATTAACCTTGGTGTAAAGGAATATTTGGGAAATAGTGATTGTAGCATGCTCCAATTTTACATGGCATTTTAATGTGATGCAGTACATTCTGCTCCTAGGGCCATACAAGTGAGGAGGTGGTGGCATAATGGAACCTCTTGGCAGATGCACTGTCACACAGTCTAGAGGGAACATTGTTGGGAAGGGTGATGCTTCCTCTATGGTGTGCAGCCAGAGCCAAGTCAATGGTACCAGTTGGAAAGGAGAGATGAAAGAAGAGTGGAAGGTAAGTACAGATGGGACTCTTCATTTAGGGATAGGTTTCTCTGCAATGGTAAACATGACTGCAGGATGTTGTCTTCCTGTGCCAGGGTTAAGATTTCACAGAATGGCATCGAAACATTCTCCTGAAGGAGGTTGAGCAGCCAGAGGTCGGGATTCCATGTTGGTGCCAAAGACTTGGGTAGAAAGGGGAATGAAGTCCTGAAGGCAGATTTCAGGGAAGAGATTGAAAAGCAGAACATTCAAAGTAGTAATGTCAGGATTGCTCACAGTCCCAAGTGTTAGGGAACATAGAAACAGGAGAATTAAGCAATTGATCACATGGCTGGAAAATTGGTGCAGGAGGGAGAGCAAAAATTTCTTAGGTTCGGGACTGGTTCTGTATCAGATAGAGCTTTTACAAAATATGCAGGCTGCATTCTTGGCAGGCCTGGGACTCCTTGAAGGGAGATTTATCACTGCTGTTCAGGAGGGTTTAAACTAGATTGGCAGGGGGATGTGACCCAAACAGCAAGGCGAGATCCAAGGGAAGCAAACCTAGTAAAAGGAAGTAGGAGAGCCGTAAGCAAAAATAGAAGATGAAGTAACGGAGAGCATGAAACAGGATCAAAACAGTGTCATTTTAGGAAGCGTGAGTTAAAGGCATGCTTTGTGAGTGTGGGGAACACAAAAAGGATGACAATTTGAATGCTCAAATTGAAGGAAATGAATATAGCTATTGAAAAACTGTGATTGGAAACTCCGTTTACAAGGCAATTCTACTTTTAGGAAAGACAGCCAGAAATTAAATGTATGGAGGGGAACAATCCAAACAAAAGATACTATCAGTATATTTACAAGAAAAGATCTTAGATGAGAGGACCAAGATGAGAAATCAGTTGGCTAGAGTTGAAAAGAACGACAGAGACACAAGTGTTGGTGGAGAGATAATGGGAACTGCAGGTGCTGGAGAATCCAAGATAACAAAGTGTGGAGCTGGATGAACACAGCAGGCCAAGCAGCATCTCAGGAGCACAAAAGCTGATGTTTCGGGCCTAGACCCTTTATCAGAGAGGGGGATGGGGAGACGGTTCTGAAATAAGTAGGGAAAGAGGGGGAGGTGGACCGAAGATGGATAGAGGAGAAGATAGGTGGAAAGGAGAGTGTAGGTGGGGAGGTAGGGAGGGGATAGGTCAGTCTGGGGAGGACGGACAGGTCAAGGAGGCGGGATGAGGTTGGTAGGTCGTAATTGGAGGTGCGGCTTGAGATGGGAGGAGGGGATAGGTGAGAAGAGAAATAGATTAGGGAGGCGGGGATGAGCTGGGCTGGTTTTGTGATGCAGTGGGGGAAGGGGAGATTTTGAAGCTTGTGAAGTCCACCATGATATCATTGGGCTGCAGAGTTCCCAAGCAGAATATGAGTTGCTGTTCCTGCAACCTTCGGGTGGCATCATTGTGGCACTGCAGGAGGCCCATGATGGACATGTCATCTGAGGAATGGGAGGGGGAGTTAAAATGGTTCACGACTGGGAGGCGCAGTTGTTTATTGCGAACTGAGCGGAGGTGTTCTGCAAAGTGGTCCCCAAGCCTTTGCTTGGTTTCCCCAAAGAGGAAGCCACATCGGGTACAGTGGACACAGCAAACTACATTGACAGATGTGCAGGTGAACTTCTGCTTAATATGGAAAGTCATCTTGGGGCCTGGGATGGGGTTGAGGGAGGAGGTGTGGGGGCAAGTGTAGTACTTCCTGCAGTTGCAGGGGAAGGTGCCGGGCTCCCCACTGCATCCCAAAACCAGCCCAGCTCATCCCCGCCTCCCTAATCTATTCCTCTTCTCACCTATCCCCTCCTCCCATCTCAAGCCACACGTCCAATTACCACCTACCAACCTCATCCCGCCTCCTTGACCCGTCCGTCTTCCCTGGACTGACCTATCCCCTCCCTACCTCCCCACCTACACTCTCCTCTCCACCTATCTTCTCCTCTATCCATCTTTGGCCTACCTCCCCCTCTCTCCCTACTTATTTCAGAACCCTCTTCCCCATCCCTCTCTCTGATGTAGGATCTAGGCCCAAAACGTCCGCTTTTGTGCTCCTGAGATGCTGCTTGACCTGCTGTGTTCGTCCAGCTTCACACTTTGTTATCTTGGATTCTCCAGCATCTGCAGTTCCCATTATCTCTGACATAAAGTGTAAACTATTCAATTAATGGTATATTGGGATTCTACTAGGAGCTTTTAATTGAATACATAATGAGCAAGAGAAGCAGCCAGAAGTATCCCCTGTAAATTACTTAGCAAAATAAAACAAGATTTCTTTTGAACAAAAATCCTAACTCGACAAGAAATTTCTGATGTTAATCAATTGCATGTTTAATTTCATTCCCTCATTCCTTGCTATTTTGTTTTTATTTCCTTTCTTGTCTATCTATTGGCCTGCTGCCTGATATGTTTCAATTTCATAATCTTCAACATTCTTAGCAGGTAACAATCTTTCTTCCGACTTCATTCCCTGCTTCTATGCTGAGAGTTTTCTCCTTACTGTTTGTGACTGATTTGTGCAACACTACAGTGAGCCTCTCCTTGACTAGTCATATCTCATGTGTCCCAGCCTGCAGTTTAGTAATGTAAGGAAGAAGCTAAGAAGATATACAAACAACTTACCTGAAAGGTTAACTTCTCCCCAAGTCCTGTCTGTCTTCTTTTAGAGTGCCCATTAGAGGAAAAATGATCCAGTATTTGCCCAGGGGACAGTTGCACAGGTTCTATTAGGAATGAGGAATGCATTCACTGGAATAGGTGGCCTCCCAACTATAGCCTCCAACCTCATCGTTCCCCAAACCCGCAGCGCCCGTTTCTATCTCCTTCTCAAAATCTACAAACCTGACTGCCCTGGTTGACCAATTGTCTCCGCCTGCTCCTGCCCCACCAAACTTATCTCCACCTATCTCAACTCTATTTCTTCCCCCTTGGTCCAGTAACTCCCTACCTACGTCCATGACACCACCACCTCCTCCAAAACTTCCAATTCCCTGGTCCCAACACCTCATATTTACCATGGGCGTACAGTCCCTATACACCTGACTTCCCGTGCAGATGGCCTAAAGGTCCACCGCTTCTTCCTGTCCCACAGGCCAGACCAGTCCCCCTCCACTGACACCTTCATCCACTTAGCCAACCTCGACCTCACCCTCAACAACTTCTCTTTCAATTCCTCCCACTTCCTACAGACAAAGGGGGTGACAATGGGTACCCGCATGGGCCCAAGCTATTCCTGCCTCTTCATAGGTTATGTGGAACAATCCCTCTTCCGTAGCCACACTGGCCCTAAATCCCACCTCTTCCTCTGTTACATTGATGACTGTATCGGTGCCGCCTTGTGCTCCCACAAGGAGCTCGAACAGTTCACTTCACCAACACCTTCCACCCCAACCTTCAGTTTACCTGGGCCATCTCTGATACCTCTCTCTCCTTCCCAGACCTCTCTATTTCCATCTCTGGCAACCACCTGGAAACCAACATCCATTTCAAGCCTACCAACTCCCACAGCTACCTAGAATACACCTCCACCCACCCACCTCCCTGCAAAAAGGCCATCCCCTATTCCCAATCCCTTTGCCTCCGCTGTATCTGCTCCCAGGATGAGGCATTCCACTCCTGAACATCTCAGATGTCCTAGTTTTTCAAGGACCACAAAATCCCCCCTCTTAGTGGTCGAGAACGCCCTCGACCATGTCTCCCGCAATTCCTGCAACTCATTCCTCACACCCCCACTCTGCAATAACAACCAAAACAGAATTCCCCCCATCCTCATGTACCACCCCACCAACCTGCGGATCCAACGCATCATCCTCCGACACTGCCGCCATCTGCAATCTGACCCCACTACCAAAGATATTTTTCTCTCCCCACCCTGATCTGATTTCTAGAGGTACCACTCTCTCCACGACTCCCTTGTCCGCTCCACACTCCCCTCCAGCCCCTCCACCCCCGACACTTTTTCCTGCAACCGCAGGAAGTGCTACACTTGCCTCCACACCTATTCCCTCACCCCCATCCCAGGCCCCAAGAAGACTTTCCACATCAAGCAGATGTTCATCTGCACATCTGCTGATGTGGTGTACTGTATCCACTGTTCCTGTTGGGAAAATAAACAGAGGCTTGGGGACCACTTTGCGGAACACCTACGCTTGGTTTGCGCTAAACAACTGCACCTCCCAGTCACAAACCATTTCAACTCCCCCTCCCATTCCTTAGATGACATGTCCATCCTGGGCCTCCTGCAGTGCCACAACGATGCCATCCGAAGGCTGCAGGAACAGCACCTCATGTTTCACTTGGGAACCCTGCAGCCCAATGGTAGCAATGTGGGCTTCACAAGCTTCAAAATCTCCCCTCCCCCAACCGCATCCCAAAACCAGACCAGCTTGTCCCCACCTCGCTAACCTGTCCTTCCTCCCATCTCTCCCCTCCTTCCATCTCAAGCCCCACCCCCATCTCTGACCTACTTGCCTTATCCCACCCCCTTGACCTGTCCGTCCTCCCCGGACTGACTTATCCCCTCCTTAACTCGCCACCTACACTCGCCTTTACTGGCTCCATCCCTGCCTCCTTGACCTGTCTGTCTCCTCTCCACCTATCTTCTCTATTATCCATCTTCTATCCGCCTCCCCCTGTCTCCCAATTTATTTCAGAATCCCCTTCCCCTCCCCCATTTCTGAAGAACATAGAACATAGAACGTTACAGCACAGTACAGGCCCTTCGGCCCTCGATGTTGTGCCGACTTGTCATACGGATCTCAAGCCCATCTAACCTACACTATTCCATGTACGTCCACATGCTCATCCAATGACGACTTAAATGTGCCTCAAGTTGGCGAATCTACTACCGTTGCAGGGAAAGCATTCCATTCCCTTACTACTCTCTGAGTAAAGAAACGACCTCTGACATCTGTCCGATATCTTTCACCCCTCAATTTAAAGCTATGCCCCCTCATGCTCGCCGTCACCATCCTAGGAAAAAGGCTCTCCCCATCCACCCTATCTAACCCTCTGATTATTTTATATGTTTCTATTCTCAACCTTCTTCTCTCTATTGAAAACAGCCTCAAGTCCCTCAGCCTTTCCTCGTAAGACCTTTCCTCCATACCAGGCAACATCCTAGTAAATCTCCTCTGCACCCTTTCCAAAGCTTCCACATCCTTCTTATAATGCGGTGACCAGAACTGTACACAATACTCCAAGTGCGGCTGCACCAGAGTTTTGTACAGCTTCACCATAACCTCTTGGTTCTGGAACTCGATCCCTCTATTAATAAAAGCTAAAACACTGTATGCCTTCTTAACAGCCCTGTCAACCCTGAGTGGCAACTTTCAAGGATCTGTGTACATGGACACCGAGATCTCTCTGCTCATCTACACTACTAAGAATCTTATCATTAGCCCTGTACTTTGCCTTCCGGTTACTCCTACCAAAGTGCATCACCTCACACTTGTCTGCATTAAACTCCATTTGCCACCTCTCAGCCCAGCTCTGCAGCTTATCTATATCTCTCTGCAACCTACAGCATCCTTCGTCACTATCCACAACTCCACCGACCTTCGTGTCATCTGCAAATTTACTAACCCATCATTTTACGCCCTCATCCAGGTCATTTATAAAAATGACAAACAGCAATGGACCCAACACCGACCCTTGCAGTACACCACTAGTAACTGCTCTCCAGGATGAACATTTCCCATCAACTACCACCCTCTGTCTTTCAGCAAGCCAATTTCCGATCCAAACTGCTATATCTCCCACAATTCCACTCCTCCGCATTTTGTACAATAGCCTACTGTGGGGAACCTTATCGAACGCCTTGCTGAAATAATAGCCTACTGCGGGGAACCTTATCGAATGCCTTGCTGAAATACTTGATGGGCCGAAGGGCCTGTCTCCACACTGTAGGGATTCTATGATTCGAAGAGACACAAAATTCACTTTTCACTGTATCACCTTCAGAGATGTGAAAGAAAGTAAATTTGCCATGTGTTCAGAATGTGGTTTCTGACTAACCTTACACACAACAGCTGATCTACAAAGTAATCTCCTGCCTGCAACAAACCCCGCTTTGGGTTTGAAGAAGCCTGTTGTAGATGCTCAATTGCAACAAAGAAATTATTAAAATTGTGATTCTCATACTAAGTGACAGCTGCCAGAAAAATATATGTGCATACACCTTGAAAAGCTCCACAGGAATTGAACGGCCTAGTCACTTCCTCGAGAAACTAATTAACACGTCCAAAAACACTGGACGTCCATGTGTCATTTCTCATCCAACAAAACAAAGACCAAATACTTGCATATTCCTCCTGCACTGTGATTAGTTTCTGGCCTGTTTTGATGCATATGTAACTGGAAAGAAACATTTTCTTTCAGCAAATAAATTTAACCTTGTGCGTACTTTTAAAAGTAGGGCACAAACCAATAACATGATAAGTCACATGCAAAATTGATCCCTTTTTTTCTTAAATCACAGGAATCTCAACCAATACATGAGAAAGATTTTTTTTGTAAAAGAAAGACCTTTTTATCATTCAGGGGAATGTGGACGTCACTCACTAGGTCAGCATTCACTGCCAGTCACTACCAACACAAACACAAAGTTGCTGGAAAAGATCAGTAGGTCTGGCAGCTTCTGTGGAGAAGAAAACAGAGTTAACATTTCGGTCCAGTGAGCCTTCCCAGGAACTGCCAGCCTGAACTAATTGTTCTCAAGAATCTGGAAGTGAGCTGTCTTTTTGATCTGTTGGATTAGCTCAGATAAATCCACGATTTTGACCTACCACCAGTAAAGGAAAAGCAACATAGTTCCAAGTCAGGATAGTGTGTGGTTAGAAGGAAAACTTGCATATAGCGGTGGCCCCATTTATCTGCTGCCTTTGTTCTTTGGGGCGGTCTCAGGTTTGAAAGGAGCTTTCAACAAAGATTAAGTGAACTACTGCAGTGCATTTTGTGGATATTGAACATTGCCATGTATCCCTGTTCAAGGGAATTAACAAGGAAAGTGTGGGTGGGGCATTAATCAAATTAAGCATTAATCAAAGGGTAGACATTGGTCTACTGGGAATATTGCTGAACTGTTAATGCAGAGACTCAGGTAAGGTTCTGAGGACACAGGTTCTAATCCCATTATGGAAGATGGTGGAATTCGAATTCAATAAAAATCTGGAATACCGTGAAACCATTGTCGATTGTCAAAAAAATCCATCTGGTTCACTGATGCCCTTTAGGGAAAGAAACTCTTAACCTTACCTGGCCTGACCTACATGTGACTCCAGACCCCACAGTAATGTGGTTGACTCTCAATGCCATCTGGGCAATTAGGGATGGATAATGAATGTTGGCCTAGCCAGCAACACCCTAATCCTGTGAATGAATGAAAAAAGGGATATCTTGTCCTGAATGATTCTGAGTTTCTTCAGTATTGTTGCAGCTGCAATCGTCCAGCAAATGGCTAATATTCCATCACACACCTGACTTGTATCTTACAGGTGATGGACAGAAGGTGACTTACACACTACAAAATTCTTGGCATCCGACCTTCTCTTCTAATCAATCAAAGTGCGCATATAGCTGGTCCAGTTCAGTTTCTGGTCAATGGTAAACTCAACAATATTGATACTATGAGATATTGCAATGGAAATAACACTGAAAGTCAAGGAGTGATGGTCAGATGGTCTCTTGATGGAGATGGCCATCGCCTGGCACTTGTTTGGCACAAATGTCAATTGCTACTTATCAGCCCTAACCTGGATGTTATACAGATCTTCGAGCATATGGATTTCTTCAGGACCTGAGGGTTTGCGAATGGTGCTGAACATTGTGCAATCATCAGCATTATTCCCACTTCTAACCTCATGACAGATGGATGATCCTTGATAAAAGTCATGGAAAATGTTCAAGCATAGATCGCCCTGTTGTGCCTCTGCAGTGATGCTCTTGGACTAAGATGGTTGACCTCCATCAAACACAACCATCTGTCTACTGGGTTTGACTCCAACCTGCTGAGTCTTTCTCCCAAGATTCCTAGTGACTCCAGGTTTGCTACACCTCCTTGATGTCAAGGGCAGTCACTTTCACCTCAGTTCAGGTCACCTCTTTTGTCTATGTTTGAAAAAGGTTGGATGAGTTCAAAAGCTGAGTGTCCATGGTCAAACCCAAACTGAACATCAATCAGCAAGTTAATCCTATACAAGAGCTGCTGAATAACGCTGTGAGCAACACCTTCTGTCTCTGGTAGGGCAGCAATTAGGCAAGTTGAATTTATCCTGCTTTTATAGCCAGGACACACCTGGGCAACTTTCTGCATTGTTGGATAGAAGCCAGCATTGTAGCTGTGCTAGAACAGTTGGCTAGGGGCACAGCTGACTCTGGACCACAGAACTTTGGTAGTATTGCCAGAATATAGACTTTCCAGAATCCAGTGCTTTCAGCCAGTGAATCAACTTGGCTGAAGACAGGAGACCTCAGGAGGAGGCCAATCAGAAACATATACTAGTTATTCCTAGTGCAGGAGGATACAAATACTCAGGCTCAGCTTTTGCATTGATATGTCAAGTCCCCATCCTTATAGTTATGGAGATATAGTTGTGGAGTCCTCTCCCTCTGTTTACTGCCCAACACATTTGTCCAACATTTATGATTGGCTCTGGCAGAACTGCAGAGCTTTGGCCAACTCACTAGTTGTGGCATACCTTACTCGTGTTTATTGCATGCTGTTTAGCATGCATGCATGTATTCCTGTGTTGATAGCTTCAACGTGTTGACACCTTAATTTTGGGTATGCCTGGTACAGATCCTGGTATACCTTTCTGTATGCTTCATTGAACAAATGATGTGAAGTGCTGATGCTGGGCCGAGGTGGACATGGTCAGAAATTACACAACACCAGGTTATAATCCAATAGTTTATTTTCAAAACCTGTCGGACTATTACCTGGTATCATTGAACAAAGACTGATCTCCCACTTTGATGGTCGTAACAGAGCTGGGGATATACCAGAGCAGGCAACTGTGGTTAATTACTCCACTAATGGCTCACGGCATTTCTTGGACATTCTGTTCTAAGTTCGTCCCTTTGGGCACAGTGGTAGTGTGAAGATGGGACTGAGTCTCCACAATGACTTTGTCATAATCATTCTGACAGATACTGCTACAGAAAGACACATCTGCAACACGTCAGTCAGTGAGTGCAAGGTCAGTATGTTTTTCCCTTTTGTTGATTCCCTTACCACAGACAACAGAGTAAGTCTCACAATTGCGTCTTTTAGGACTTCATCAGTAGAGGTGCTACCTAGCAACACTTGAAGTCCCTGACCCAGGTTATATTTTGCACCCTTACCACCCTCAGTATTGCCTCCAAGTGATGTTCAACATGGAGGAGTACTTATTCATCCGCCAAGGGGGATCAGTATATGGTACTGGAGGTTTCCTGGCCCATGTTTGATCTGATGCTTTAAGACTTTATGGAATCTGGAGTCCATGTTAAGGGCTCCCAGGGCATCACTGTCCCTTTTGCATTTCATTAGTCTGCCACTTTTGGTGGCTCTGTCCTGTTGGTGGTACACAGCACAGTCAAGGATGCTAGTAGTACTGGCTGGAACATTGTCTGTAAAGTATAACTCTGTGAATATGACTTCGTAAGGCTGTTGCTTGACTGGCCTGTGGAATAGCTCTCTCAATTAGCAAGAAGGAATTGGAGGGTTAACAGGGAACCCTTTGCTGTTGTCATTTCTGGTGCCTAGATCAATGCAGGATGGTCTGTCCAGTTTCATTACTCAATTTCAACTTTATAGTGCTTCTGAAACAACTGAGTGGTTTGTTAGGCCATTTCAGAGAATATTTGAGAGTCAATCCCATAGTTATGGATCTGGAGTCATATGTAGACCAGACTTAAAAGGACATTAATGAACTAAATGGAGCTGGAGGAACACAGCAGGCCAGGCAGCATGGGTACCAGAAAGTTGACGTTTCTGGTCAGGACCTTTCTTCAGAAATGGGGAGGGGGAAGGGAGCTCAGACATAAATAGAGACAGGAGGGATGGGGCTTGGGAAGGTAGGTGGGATGGTGATAAGTGAGTTCTGAGAGGCAGTGGTGGGGATTGGTCAGCGAAGAGGGAGGGGCGTATAGGTGGGAGAGAAGATGGGCAGGCTATGTCAGGTCTAGGAGATGGGGGTGAGAGGGAAGGTTGGTCATGGGATGAGGCTGGGGGAGGGGAAATTTTAAAACTGGTAAAATCCACGTTTAAGCCATTGGACTATAGGCTCCCCAGGTGGAATATTACATGTTGTTCCTCCAGTTTTCAGGTGGCATCATTGTGATACAGGAGGAGGCCCAGGATGGACATGTCACCCTGGGAGGGGAGAATTAAAATGGTTGGTGACCAGAGGTGTTATTGTTTGTCACAAACACAGCGCAGATGCTCTACAAAATAGAATCCAAGCCTCTGCTTGGCCTCACTGATGCAGGGGAGTCCACATTGGGAGCAGCAGATGCAGTAGACCACATTTATGGATGTGCAGGAGAATGCCTGTCTAATGTGGAAGGTTTGTTTGGTGCCTTGAATGGAGGCGAGAGGGGAGGTGTGGGGGCAGGCTGCAGGGAAAGGTATTGGGGGTGGTGGGGTTACTGGGGAGCGTGAAGCGCACAAGTGAGTCACAGAGAGCGCAGTCGCTATAGACCCGAAACATCAGTCTTCCTGCTCCTCTGATGCTGCTTGGCCTGCTGTGTTCATCCAGCTCTCCACCTAGTTATCTCATCTATAATAAGTAAGGGGAAAAATGAGACCACCACTTACTGTGGAACTGTAGACTGATACATTTAGTTGGGGTGCTTGGCAATCTGCAGTTAAGAAATTGTCTGCACTCCTGAGCAGAGTTGTGAGTTCTGCTGCAGGGTTGAGCAAAAATCCCTATCATCCAGTATACTGGACAAGACCCCGGACATTTCTACTATCTAAAATACTGGACAAATACCTCAACTTAACAACAAGTACTCACAGAGCTGGAATGATTTCCGTCTGGGACTCTTATTCAACCTCCAATTCCAGTATACACCTCTGCTCGAAACGAACAATCAACCAAATCTAAAACTCTAGAATGAAACTACCTTTTACTCCCTGGGCTACCAAACACAAGTTCTGAGGAAGAATCACCAGACCCAAAACATTAACTCTGTGTTTTACCTCTACAGATGCTGCCAGAGCTGCTGAGCTTTCCCAGCAACTTTCTTTTTGTTCAAGAACCTGTACAGATACTGGACATTCAACTTCAACCAATATTCATTCACAGAGATACCAGCCATTCGACTTCAATCAGAACCCATTTAGACATACACTTAGCTATCAGGAGGCCAATTGACATCAGAAAGAAGCACCAGAAACAAAATGGGGAACACAGATGAAGGGAGATAATGGGGTTCACAGTCTGTTTAACTGTTAGCCCCGATCTGACCTGGGGAGGGACAGAGAGAGCATTTTAAACAACAAGCTTCCGTAGAAACAACTTCCCCACAGGCTCCAGCCCCAACAAGCAGCTTTGCAGCCAAAAATCAACAGAGGCCGAACAAAGACGTTGAATCGGGAAGACAGACCAAGAGCACCTCCACAACAAAGGGCATCTGAGAGGGGGGAAGCCAACCAAGCACTTTCTGGACAGGAGCTTCCAGACACAGGCCTGTTCCGAGCCAAGAGAACTGACAACAAGAACTTCAACCTGACTCACTTCAAACCTGTATTTTCAGGTTAATCAGTTGTGTATTTAATGTTTAAATTACCCAAAAGTGGTCTGGTTCGTGTATCTTTACATTTCTGTATCTTCTTGTATGACTCAAAGAGTCGTGATACATACTAATCACATTGCACCTTATTTTGTTGCCCATTTCAAAGCATTACATGCATTCTTGTAATTCCAGTTCACTGCATAACATGTATCATTTTACCAAAGATGATGCTGTTCAATAAAGTGAAACTTAGGAAGATCATATTGGACGTTTGGTACAAGTTTGATTTTCTTCTAGTCCACCGTGGACTTGTTTCACCTCCCTGAATCCTAACAAAGTGTCCCAAGAAATGGTGAGTGAAAAGTGATTGGACAAATTTAGAAGACAAAAAGCACTACCCACATAAAATAGCACATCATTTATGTGTGATACAATCCTGAACCTTCTTAGGACCAGAACTTGTACTGACAGTAACAGTAATGATTCTAATAAATGGGCCAATTATATACTTTTAAACAGACATTTGTGAAATCATGTTGTCATTGGAAATGAATTACAAATATTAACAATTTGTTGGGTGCTTTACCAGCTGGTGGATGGATCCCTGTGGATTCCGTGCCAAGTCTAATCACTACATTCTTCCGCCCACACAGATGAATGAGTGGCTTTGTACTAAACACCCAATTAACTTAATAAATGTCAAATCGCCCATTTTCTCCATGCTGCAGCTGAAATCTGTTGACACATATGCACAAAAAATAAAAACTTACATCACATTTGTATATGGCTCACTTTGTAATTTCCACAATTTCAATTCCTCTTTCCCTGATGGCTGACTATCCTTCTCAGAATTGCAATGTTATATTTCTGAATTAATGACTGTTTAACTAAGGAGGAATTTCGGAGAGCTTTATATTTGTTGAGTAAGATTGGTTGATAAACCCATAAAATACCATAAAATATCCATTCCGGAAATATTACTTGAACTGAGTCAAAGATCTGACCACAATGTCTCCTGTGTACTATATCAGTGTGATTCAATGAATGCTTATTAAGACAGTCCAATAAATATTTATATATTCTGGGTGAGATTTTATGGTCTTAATTCAAGACTACACCCAAATTAGGTGGATACAAAATGGTGATCGAAGTGTGGATCAAGAAGTCCCATCCCACTTGTATTTCAAGTGATTTTCAGTTGTAGGGCAAGAAACCCACATGCTGCTATTTCAAATTTACAGACATAACTT
The DNA here is from genome assembly GCF_030684315.1 of Stegostoma tigrinum. NCBI lineage: Eukaryota > Metazoa > Chordata > Chondrichthyes > Orectolobiformes > Stegostomatidae > Stegostoma > Stegostoma tigrinum. Next base: position 69,821,576 of record NC_081354.1, read on the forward strand.
AGAAGTGAACATTTCAGAGCGTCTAAAATTTCCTTGAATATAACCTTGCTTTAAAAGGCTCTCAAAATCATATCTGGTGAGTGGAGAAATTAACCACAGATTGGAGGCAGGGCTTTGATAAAAGGTGAGCAAAAATGTTATTGTCCTATTTTCAGTTCATCATTCAGTGTTGTAAATTGGTGGCACGGTTACACAGTAGCTAGCATTGCTGCCTCAAGCTGCCAGGAACCCAGCCTTGGGTGTCTGTCTGTGTTGACTTTGCTTGTTCTCCACGTGTCTGCAAGTGTTTCTGTCAAGTACTCCGGGTTACTCCGACAGTCCAAAGATGTGCAGGTTAGCTGAGTTGGCCATGCTAAATTGTCCAGGGATGTGCAGGCTAGGCGGATTAGCCATGGTAGAGGTCATTGGGGTGGTGGTGTCTGGGTGTGATGCTCTTCAGAGAGTCGGTACAGGGTTGAATGATTTCTTTCTATTATAAGGATTCTTTAGAAATTCCTACTTTTACTGTTGTTGATGACAATAGGTGATTACAAAAGGTATGTGGCCATTCAATGATGTGTTTGCCAAGTTGTTACTTGTTAATTCTGAGAAACAGCAAGCTGTCCTGTGAATAGGACTCTATAAATGGCAAAATTTTATTAGATCACCACTAGGATGAAGTGATATTCTGTGTTGTACATCATCAAAAGTATAGGGTAATGAGAGCTCATTAGTTAACTGTTCACATTTCTCCCATAGCTATCAATCGTTCTTCACAAAACAGCTCAGCCTTCTGTTTTGCAGTTTGAATTCTTTGAGAGATTTGAGACTTTGGCTATCTTCAAATGCACTGACGGATTCTTCATCACACATTTATTTAGAGAACCAGCTTGGCAATAATAGTTGATGACTTGGCTGCTTTGAAAGGGAATGAATAGATTTTGCACTTAAGGTTTCAATTTCACATTTGTCCCGGGGAAATATAAGTTTGTTTATTTTGACAAATTTATGATCTAAGAGGCTGATTTTTTTAAGTATATCTTCAAATGTTTTGGTAACTTTGAAAGAATTAAACTTCTTGAAGAGTTACAGATTTTAATAAAGGGCTCCTGAGTTCTATCTCTAAATTGGACACTGGGTTTGGAAGTTAAGAATGGTGAGGTGTTAAAAAGATGAATTGAGGCAGGAGGTGAAGGGAAGAAGGCTGACGGAGCTGCGGATGAGGGAATAGCGTGAGCAGGACTTATACAGAATTGAGCTGATGTTGCCGTGACTGGGGGTCGAGCTTTCAGTCTGGCTCCTTCAACATTAGTAGAGTTATGGTGGCATGCCATGTATTTGAAAACTGAAATGTAGGACTCTCTCAAACCTGTTTTCCAGGATCTCCAAATCTCCAGTTTGTGTTTCTGTTGGAGAGAAAGACCAGGAAGCTACTGGATGTGGGTTAAGAGAGAGTTACAGCATGCAGAAAGTTGCCATCTTTATCTGCAGCAAATAAAAAAGCATAAGTGGTGTGTATGCAGACAGAAAATATTTAAAAATGGGACAGCAAGCTGAGAGCAAAGGCACATTATCCTACATATTATAACTAGTAATAAGGGAACAAAAGCAGAGCCAATTATGTGCTTTTACAAATCATTGTTTATAAAAATTGCAGTGAGGAAATAACACCCGACAGATAATGGAGCAGGTGACTGGTTCACTGGTACAGTGTTTACTACCGCCCAAGACGTAAAACCATGAAAAGAACATTATGTAAACAAATTATTTGCTTGTCTGTTTCAACTCCAGAGCATCTTCCCTGCCTGTCATTTTCAGTTACTGCACAAAGCATGGGCTGATGAGGGGTATGTTTTCTGTGAGTGCGGGAGAAACATCAGTTGTTGGTCTGATTACGTAAGTGCCCTTGAGCTATTTATCTTCAAACAAGTGGAAGTGGAGAGCACGAGTTCAAATCAGACTGCAGTGCCAATTGCACAGACAGTTCAGAATAAGCAAGATGATGAACAGAGAAGCTACTGTGATAGCGCTGCTCCTGCCTCTTTGTCCAACTGCTCAAGGTATATGGAAACAGTTACATTCATTTTCAGAATCAGGAAGGATCATTCTCCATGTGATGAATGGAAATTGATTGTGAACCTAAAAATATTTTTTTCAGCATTCACCTTATTGTTTGACATAAGGCTTGATTAAAGGTTGTGAAAGCTACAGTTCTTGAGATAAAGCTAGTACGCGAGTTTTACCCTGGTTGTGGCAGAGAGGCAGGTAATTTAGGGTGGCTGCGGTTTTGACTCCATAATGTATGTGATCCACATGTTTTCATGCCACAGTGTTTGCAATCTTTTATCTAGGATTCCAAACTCAAAAGTGCCGATAGATTTAACTTCCAGTTAAATAGGAAGCACCCTACAGTAGGCCATAGCACCTACATAGTTCCTGCAGGGAACCTACAGCTGCCACTGAACGTGTGGAACGGGGCCCATTCTCTGACCTCAAGGCTCCCTAATCCCTGACACCCAAGGGATCTTTGTTTTGTGGGAAGGTGGGGTCACCATCTGAGGGAGGGTGGGTTGTGCTCCTACATTCTAGAAACATGAACTCTTCATTCCTATAGTATCCAGTTATTGCCTCATTTGGAAGCTTGTATATCCAACACCCATGGATACCTGACCCACTTCAGTAGTCACACTCTCACTTTTGAGTCAGACGGTCTTAGGTTCCAGCTCCACTCCTGAGATTCATGTCCGTATCTAAACTAAGTCTAATGGAAAACTGAAGGAATCATGCACTGGAAGAGATGTCATCCTCCCAATGAATCCAAATGTGGAATATCCTCCTGTTATAATGGTCAATATTAAATAAAAACATTTTAAGAAACAGATTATCTGAAGATGTCTCATTGTAAATTGTAGGTCTTAGTGAGTGTAAGTTGGCTTTTCCAATTTCCTATATTGCAACAGTGACCGAATTTCATTGACAGTGATAGCACAAAATGCCCGGAAATCATGGCAGGTTCTATTTACATTAAGGGTTGTTCTTTTGTTCCTATTTATCATCCAGAATTTTTAAAATGTGGGTGGGTAGACTTGCAGCACACTCAGTGTCAGTGAGGTTAAATTTAAAGCTTGCATGACCTCTGTATCGGCTTTGGAGAATTTTATTCATGTGTCCACGTGGCTATTCTCAATGATATCAATGAAAAAAGTCATGTGATTCATATAGGTAGCAATCTACAGTGTGTCTCATACTCAGGCAAATGATGTAAATCAGTTTAGACAAATTACATTCTCCTCTGTTGACTACTATCCAGATAACCAATAGATACCAATGATAACAGGATTTTCACAGAAACCAAAATTTCAGGATTAGCTTGATTTTTGTTTTACCAACATGGAACCCAAATCCAATAAGATAGATGGGAGTAAACTAAATTTACTGCTGGGGCACCAAAACATGTGGAACAGATTGCCCACCTTTAAGAATTGGTCTTATTATAATTTAATCTCCAAACATAGGTGAATAAACTCCACAAAGGCCAATAGCACATCACCAAGCTACATTTTATTTGCATCAGATACTGGTGGCACACACTAGACTGTAACCCGCCTCTTGTATCCAGAGCATTTTGGCGGAAATTCATCTTCAGGTAGTTACTGTGTCAAAGCTGTGACATCTGCCATGTCCCTCTAATCCTTAGAGGTTTCTTCAATACTAGGCAGAGGGGGAGGACCCATGGTTCTGACAGACTTGCATGACATTCTGAAGAACCAGGTATGTTTTGCTCCTGCCCCGTTTGCAAGTTTGCAGCTTTCATATGGTCTACATGCTTGTTCAGGGCCACCTCTCCTACCTGAATTTTGCATGTCACCTTGCATTGAATATGCCCCTTACCCATACAGGGCTATTCCTGTAGTTTTGACACCAAACTCTGTCCCCTGAAGTAATCTGCCTCTCTAGCTTAGAGGGGTCTTTTGTCCAGCATTGGCATTCCCAATGCTGTTTCACTCTCCTCCTCGCGGGTCTGGGAAGATCAAGTTTAACTTGTTGCAGAGTCTTCTCCCCATTAGCAGCTCTACTAGAGCTGTCCCTGTAGTCGCATGAGGGATGGTCCTATACTCAAACAGGAACTAGGACAGTTTGGTATTGAGTGAAGATGTAGAATATTTCTTTAAGCCTGCCTTCAAAGTTAGGACCGGACTGCTCTTTCCACCAGACCGTTGGATGATGGATGATATAGAGCTGTCATTACATGCCAAATGCCATTCAACTTTGGGAAATACTCAAAATACTTGCTGGTAAATAATGGTACATTGTCTGAACCAACAGCTCTGGGCGTGTGCATATTGCAAAAAATACTCACAACGTTTCAATCGTTATCCCTGCATTTGACAAATAATCTCTATGCGTATACAACCACTTTGAATGGGTGTTCACAACGACTAAAAACTTACAGCCTATGAAAGGAATGGCACAGTCAATGTGCAGTCGAGTCCAGTGTTTACCCAGCCATTCCCATAAATGCAGGGGGGAGCCCTTGGTGGTAATTTTTGTCCATTAGAACTGGGTGATCATTTAACCAGACATTTATTTTGATTGGTTCTGATTTGGATATTGTTAAGCAATTTAACTGTTCCAAACCAGTTGTAAGTGGACTTTCCAGGATGCACTCTCCTGGATACCAGCCTATGAGTTCTCTTACTTAATTCAGGCCTGGTGGCACTCTCGTTGTCTCAAGTCTGCTTACAGGCAGCAACGACAATGGCCTGCTTGCCTAGGTTCTCGAGGAAAATTTAATCATTTGGCTAAGGCTTAGCTTTGTTTTCAGGTTTTTCTGTGGGCTGACCTAGGCACTCTGCTCAGGATATGTCCTGAGTGTTCTTATGCAATTGCCTTCACTCAGATGGTGTTCTCCAAGTGCAGTCAGCCTGGAGAGGGTGTTCACTTCCATCAGCATACCCTGTATGTTCCACATGCCACATTTTCTAGTGTCAAAGCCAGTTTGAAGCCCACATAGGCTTCAGCGAGTAGACTCATTTACATGGTCACAACTACCTCATAAACAGTGATAATGGGAACTGCAGATGCTGGAGAATCCAAGATAACAAAGTGTGAAGCTGGATGAACACAGCAGGCCAAGCAGCATGTCAGGAGCACAAAAGCTGGCATTTCGGGCCTAGACCCCTCTGATGAAGGGTCGAGGCCCGAAACATCAGCTTTTGTGCTCCTGAGATGCTGCTTGGCCTGCTGTGTTCATCCAGCTTCAAACTTGGCTACCTTATAAACAGTGCCCACATTGATACCTGCTTTAGGGGAGACCCCTCATCAGTGCTTTCCAATTCAGTTTTGTACTTCTCCTTGTTAACCCATGAAACAGAATGGGAAACTGGCGACTACTGATGGATAGAAATCTTTGCAGATACCATTACTTTAAAAACAACAAAAGTTCACCACAGTCACTATTCATGTGTTTGTCAGATTTAATTTAGAGACAGTAGGAACTGCAGAGCTGAAGAATTTGAGATAACAAGGACTAGAGCTGGATGAACACAGCAGGCCAAATAGCATTAAAGGAGCAGGAAGGCTGACATTTTGGGTCTAGACCCTTCATCAGAAATAGGGAAGGGGAAAGGGATTCTGAAATAAATAGGGAGAGAGAGGGAGGCGGAAAGGAGATGGACAAAGGAGAAGATAGGTGGAGAGGAGACAGACAGGTCAAAGAGGGGGTAAGAAGCCAGTAAAGGTGAATGTAGGTGGTCGGGGGGGGGGGGTGGCCGGGGGGGTGGGTAGGGAGGGGATAGGCTGGTCCAGGGAGAATGGACAGGTCAAGGAGGTGGGATGAGTCTAGTAGGTAGGACATAGGGTGGAGCTTGAGGTGGGAGGGGGGATAGGTGGGAGGAAGGACAGGTTAGGGAGGAGGGGATGAGCTGGGCTGGTTTTGCGATGTGGTTGGGGGAGGGGAGATTTTGAAGCTTGTGAAGTCCACATTGATACCATTGGGCTGCAGGGTTCCCAAGCGAAATATGAGATGCTGTTCCTGCAACCTTTGGGTGGCATCATTGTAGCACTGCAGGAGGCCCAGGATGGACATGTCATCAAAGAATGGGAGGGGGAGTGGAAAAGGTTTGCGACTGGGAGGTGCAGACATTTGTCATGAATTGAGCATAGATGTTCCATAATGCGGTCCCCAAGTCTCCGCTTGGTTTCCCAATGTAGAGGAGGCCACATCGGGTACATCGGACACAGTATACCACATTGGCAGATGTGCAGGTGAACATCTGTTTGATGTGAAAGGTCTTCTTGGGGCCTGGGATGGGGCTGAGGGGGGAGGTGTAGGGGCAGATGTAGCACTTCCTGTGGTTGCAGGGAAATGTGCCAGCGGTGGTGGGGCTGGTTGGGAGTGTGGAGCAAATAAAGAAGTCACAGAGAGAGTGGTCTCCCCAGAAAGCAGATATGGGTGGGGAGGAAAAAATGTCTTTGGTAGTGGGGTCAGATTGCAGAGGGCGGAAGTGCCAGAGGATGATCCGGAGGTTGGTGGTGTGATACGTGAGAATGAGGGGGTTCTGTTTTGGTTGTTATTGCGGGGACGGGGAGTGAGGGATGAATTGCGGGAAATGCGAGAAACATGCTTGAGGGCGCTTTCAACCACTGTGGAGGGGAAGTTGCTGTCCTTGAAAAACACAGACATCTGGGATGTTCGGGAGTAGAATGCTTCATCTCGGGAGCAGATGCAACGGAGGCAAAGGAATTGGGAATAGGGGATGGCATTTTTGCAGGAAGGTGGGTAGGAGGAGGTGTACTGTAGGTAGATGTGGGAGTCGGTGGGCTTGAAATGGATACTGGCTTCCAGGTGGTTGCCAGAGATGGAAACAGAGAAATCCAGGAAGGTCCAGCCCAATGGTATCAATGTGGACTTCACAAGTTTCAAAATCTCCCTGCTGCATTGCTTCCCGACTGCATCCCAAAACCAACCCAGTTCATCCCTGCCTCCCTAACCTGTCCTTCCTACCACCTATCCATTCCATCCACCTCAAGCCCCACCCCCATCTCCTACCTACCAGCCTCAAACCGCCTTCTTGACCTGTCTATCCTCCCTGGACTGCCCTATCCCCTCCCTAACTCCCCACCTACATTCACCTTTACTGGCATCAACTCTGTTTCTTTGACCTGTCTATCTCCTCTCCTCCCATCTTCTCCTTTATCCATCTTCTATCACCCTCCCCTTCTCTCCCTATTTATTTCAGAACCCTCTTCCCCTCCCACATTTCTGAAGAAGGGTCGAGACACGAAACATCAGCCTTCCTGCTCCTCTGATGCTGCTTGGCCTGCTGTGTTCATCCAGCTCCTCACCTTGTGAAGTCATATTTGATGATGTCCATTTGGCTGATCACATTCCAATCACTACAACAGTGATTTTGTTGCAGCAGTTGACTGTTTAGCCAATTAAAAAGGGAATTCATTGTTAAAAATGCTGAAATGCAACTACTTTGGCAATCAATTTGGACTCAAAGCTAAGTAGCATAGCACCACTTCGAGCAGCATTGCCAAGGCTCCTTTCTCTATCCTAGATTTTCTACTGAGCTCAACACAGCTAGTAGATGAGTTCTATTGCAATGTAGTTCATGGAAGGCTCCCAGTTTTCTGTGTAGACTTCACATTGTGTCGGAGGATACCTCAAACAGTTCTGGACTTTGATGACCCAGTCACAGACTACATTACCTTGGCATGAGTGATAATAGTGGAATTGATGGGACAGCAATGAGCACAAATTCTGTTGTTATCAAGAGAAGTCAGCAGGTTGGTGCTCCATGCAGCCACTGACATTCCAAAAGCGTAGTACCGCAGCAATGGTGATAAATCTGCTGCACAGATTTTTGGACCATTGCAGAAAGTTTCAAGTGCCTTTGAGCACTGGTAGCCACATTCATGATGGCAGCAGTATGTGTTTGGATGACAGAAACCGGAATGTAATGATGTCCATCTGAACTTCTGCTGCAGCAGGTAGCCACTGGGAGATCAGAGCCTGTGCTACACTGAAAGCTAAGACAACAGCCAGCAGATTCTCTACCAGAAGTACATATATCATTGAGCAGTGACCATAGTAAATCTCCATCAAACAAGAGAATATCTCTGCTGAGTCCCTAAGGTAGGAGTCATTGGTAGATTGTGGCCTAAAAGAATAACCTATTCTTCAGAGCTGAGAATTCTCACTTCAACCTCATGCGCCATTGTCTGGTTTATTCACGGATTTTTTTTAATATATAGGATTCCTTTTAAGGAGAGCAGGGCATTGTCATTGCCAAAGAGCGACAACAGCCTCCATTCCTTTGCAGTACATCAAGGATATCAAATTTATCTCCAGGGGCCCTCACTGCTTCAAAGAACAAGTGATGTAAGTAATAATTCCAACCAGTACAAGGGGATAAAAATCTAGCATTATGCACCCAACTGAAACCAGACAGGATCCTGCCATCTGCAATCTTAATCTTCTTTGCTAACAGGCAACTAGGTTAGCCACCTAACAGTGGCAGGTCCTTCTTGTTGGAATCCAGCTGCAATTACTACTAAGGCCTGATCAATCTTGAATGGAAGAGGAAAACCTCCAGATGTGGCCGAGAAAGTTAACTTTTGCTTTCTTTCCTTAATGAAGCCAGGAGCAACATAAATGTTCCTCCAAAGGCACTCAAAAAAAAATTCCCAGGCTTCCCGCGAACCAGCTTCAGTCCTGCCGTCTACACTGTGTTAGCAGTGTCTTCAGGCCTCAGGATACTCAAAAGACTTCTTGTAATCGCCATCCGTTTAGATCATGAAGTGGAAAAGGTGGCAGACTGATCAGCTCTTAGAGTTAAAATGGCTTGAAATTGATAGTGTCATTTCACCAGCATTGAGCTTACAGCTAATATTGTAGCCTTTGTACCATCCATCTCCAAAACTGTCTATTTTAAGCAAATGAAAAAGTCAGACAGTCTATTATGTTCTCGTTCGCAATAGCTGGAGCACATTGCAGCTGCATGTGCTATCCATTCGCAGTCTGAGCTGTCAAACTAATGGTGGTCCATGAAGAGAGTAATTAGATGAACTAATACACTAATATTACTGATTCTTATTTGAAAGCAGAAAACAATGTAATCTGGGATAATAAAATGTGAGGCTGGATGAACACAGCAGGCCAAGCAGCATCTCAGGAGCACAAAAGCTGACGTTTTGGGCCTAGACCCTTCATCAGAGAGGGGGATGGGGAGAGGGAACTGGAATAAATAGGGAGAGAGGGGGAGGCGGACCGAAGATGGACAGTAAAGAAGATAGGTGGCCCCACCTATCTTCTTTACTCTCCATCTTCGGTCCGTCTCCCCCTCTCTCCCTATTTATTCCAGTTCCCTCTCCCCATCCCCCTCGCTGATGAAGGGTCTAGGCCCGAAACGTCAGCTTTTGTGCTCCTGAGATGCTGCTTGGCCTGCTGTGTTCATCCAGCCTCACATTTTATTATCTTGGAATTCTCCAGCATCTGCAGTTCCCATTATCTCTGAAACAATGTAATCTGGCTTGATTTTTTTTCATTTCGTTCAAATTTTTACTCGCCATAAAACTGAGAAATGTAAAATTTTCAATGTAAAGGAAACCTAAGACTCCATTTTGATTTAGTTGTCCAAACAAATCATCTGTGACTGACTGCCTGAAATTATCTTCTCATATTTAATCAACATCAGTAATATTCAGGCTCTATCCATCCATGCACATTCATTGTCATTAGCTAATCTGCTGATAGCTAACAACATTTTATACAGAGGTTGAACCATTCTGTATCACTGCTTTAATATTGTAACCATTTTGCTTTTTAGTGCAGTATTTCAAATGAATTCTAATTGTTACTGCTCACCCATTATCTGTACAATTTCTGCTCCTGCCAGTGCTGTTTTAACAACTGGAGGTGAAGTCTGCATAAAGCCTCATGCAAACTGGTTGAAAAAAGTTGTAAGAGAAGGTGGGTCCATAATGTTATTTCTGAATACAATACAAATTGGACTGATGAAGTGCAAAAATGCTTCAACAATGTCCATGTCTAATATTAAATTCACGGGGTCAGGGACAGAAATCCATGCAGTACCTGCTATGCCATTAGGAGGCAGCAGTGATCTATATTCTCAACTGAGTACTGAGACAAGGGTCTAGGCCCGAAACGTCAGCTTTTGTGCTCCTGAGATGCTGCTGGGCCTGCTGTGTTCATCCAGCCTCACATTTCATTATCACTGAGACAAGTAATTGGCTATTAACAGAGAAGGTTAAATAGACCGGGGAAGGTTGGAGTTTTGGAAGGGAAATCTGGAAATCTATGATTCCCTGGATGCTGTGGTGGTTGAACTACTCCACAACTGCTGGCTTTTGTCAAGATTTGCTGTTGCCTGGAAGTCAGCGAGATGGACAGTCTTGGCTTGCATCTGGATGCGGTCAATATGGAGTGAGTCGTATTCCTGATGTAGTGCGGGGTTGGGGAAAGGCAGCTGATTAATTTCTGACCTCTGTGGTGAAGGTCGTTTGATCCTTAACGAGTCTGATCCCTGATCCCAGCAGTCTTTTGAATGGAAGTGCTGATGATTCTGGAGGAATTCTGGTTACTCCTGACCCACAAGCAGAGCTGTAAAAATCCTTATCTTCTTCGCAAAACTGCCCTCACCTCACTACAGCTGCCAGGTCTCCTGAGGCCTAGGCTGACCATGTTAAACTAAAACTGGTTAAATCTGAAATTAATTATAGAACCCCTATAGTATGGAAAGAGGTTGTTTGGCCCATTGAGTCTATGCTGACACTATGAAAAAGCTTCCTACCCAAACCTAACTCTACATTTCAAATGGGTAATCCACCTGCACACTATGGGCAGTTTACCATGTCCAATCCACCTAACCTGCACATCTTTGAAACAGGGGCACCTGGAGAACCCCCACACAGATATGGGCGAATGTATAATTGCCACCACACAGACAGTCATCCAAGGCTGGAATTGAACCCAGGTCCCTGAGGCTATGAGGCAACAGCACGAACCACTGAGCTGCTCATTGTAATTTTGTAAATGGTTGGCCTCACTCCTAGAAATGGGTGGGCCTTCAACCCCATGGCCCATCCCTGTAAATCCTACTGTGGGCATGTTAGAATTCAGATTGTTAAAAATGTCCCCATTTTCACGATGATAAAACATATCCATTTTTTGAGTGTTAAAACTCACCGAAGAAATCTTACAGCACTCAGCCCATCCTGCTTGATGCAGTTCAAGAAAGAGTTTTCCAATTAAACCTGCATCATCCCCCTGATGTGTTCTGCCCTCTGCCCTGTTTTTGGAAGCAAGCCCCACCTTGGAAAGTTGCTGACCAACTCTTGGTCAAGTATTGACCAGAAATGTGGGAATACCCACAATGTGCCCAATGTTGGGAGGCAGTTGTGAATGGAGCCTGGCAACCCGAACACTCCTGCCCCTCCCCCTATCAAGAGGGGCAAAAAGGACACTTTCCAGGCTTCCGCTGTGACCTTGATCTCCTCCCACCAGTGCGAAAGTTGAAATTGGAAGGGATCAGCCCTTATGTGATTATTTATTGGCCACTTGGTCAATTGGAGCAAAAAAGGGCAAGCTGGATGAGGCTTCACCTGCTCTACTACAAAATGATGGACAGGTTAGGGCAGGAGTGAACCCAGTCAGAAGGACTACTGAAGAATTTTACTGCCCCCTCCCTCCCCTCTTACCTGTCACAGGGGTATGTGAAACTCTGCCCTATCAGTAGATGACAGATTTATTTTGCGTATTGCTGTGAAAGTTTGTAAAAAAAAGAGTAATTTAGATGTTTGTAACCCCAATAATCACATAGCGTAGTTGAAATTGTTCTCTCAGTTTCCCCAAAATGAAATACTTGCTTGAGAATCTATTCCATTTTCCCCTTTGTGGTTGAATTTTAACCCAAGATTCTAGTTTTGCAAATCAACACTTAGATTCTCCTAAAAACCGAAAGAACTGTGGATGCTGTAAATCAGGAACAAAAATGGAAGTTAATGGAAAAGCTCAACAGGTCTGGCAGCATCTGTGAAAAAAAAGTCAGAGTTAATGTTTCTTCATGTCTCAGAGGAAAGGTCACCGGACCCGAAATGTTAACAATCGTCACAGATGCTGTCAGTCTTGTGAAATTCTTATTTTTGGAGCCAGAGCTGTTTTATATTTCCAGGCCATTTGACACTGTAACCATTAGGAGAATCCAATTCTAAGCTCAGATCCATGACATAATATGCCAATCGCTGGTTATCCTAAATTTTTGCAGATGATTCCTCAACCTTGCAACAAAAACTGCATTTGTGACTGCCTAACTCCTTCCCACTGAGAATTCTTCCACTGCCCTACCCCAGTGTGTTTTTCCACTGATGGATTCCTTCTCACCACTTCCTTTTTGGAGCCAGTGCTTTGTCTTCCCCATGGAGTCTTCTTTGTCATCTTAAAAACTATCCCTTCATTCACCCTCCTTCCTCATTATTGAACTTTGCTTGACCTTAAGGCTGTATGTTCTTTCCAATGTAGTTTGATTGTCATTGTTAAAAATGTACATGTCTATTTAATATTAAAATGTTCATACTAAAATATTTACGATTATATATGACATCTACATATAAAACTATACAGGATGTACACTACTGAAACAAACTATTCAGCCCAACTGATCCATGGCTGACCCTTCTACCCCTTTTCATCAAATTCAGCCAGTACATTCATCCTTTGCCTCTCATCTTGTTTCCTTTTAAATACATTTATACTAGCCATTCCAACTTACCTCAAACTATTCCTTCCGAAAGCAAGTTCCATATTCTAACGCACTCTAAGGAAACAAGTTTCTCCTTAATTCACATTGGACTTATTATTGAAAACAGAGGATACACTGATTGAAAATTGATTACAGAGGATAACCAAGAGAGAAATAAGGAAGGAGAGAATGAAATATGAAGGTAGGCTAGCTAGTAATATTAGAAATGATAGTAAAAGTTTCTTTCAATACATAAGAAACAAACGAGAGGCAAAAGTAGATACTGGGCCACTCCAAGTTGATGCTGGAAGGCTCGTGATGGGAGATAAGGAAATAGCTGAAGAACTTAATAAGCACTTTGCGTCAGTCTTCACAGTGGAAGACATGAGTATTACGCTAACAATTAAGGAGAGTCAGGGGGCAGAGTTGAGTATGGTAGGCATTACAAAAGAGAAAGTGCTAGAAAAGCTAAAGGGACTAAAAATTGATAAATCTCCTGGCCCCAATGGGCTACATCCTAGAGTTCTGAGGGAGGTGGCTGAGGAAATAGCAGAGGCTTTGGTAGTGATATTTCAAAAGCCACTAGAGTCTGGGAAAGTACCAGATGATTGGAAAATTGCTGTTGTAACCCTTTGTTCAAGAAAGGATCAAGGCAAAAGATGGAAAATTATAGGCCGATTAGCCTAACCTCGGTTGTTAGTAAAATTCTATAATCCATTGTCAAGGATGAGATTTCTAAATTCCTGGAAGTACAGGGTCAGATTAGAACAAGTCAGCATGGATTTAGTAAGGGGAGGTCATGCCTGACAAACCTGTTAGAATTCTTTGAAGAGGTAACAAGTATGTAAGACCAGGGACACCCAGTGGATGTTATCTATCTAGACTTCCAAAAGGCCTCTGATAAGGTGCCTCACAGTAGGCTGCTGAGCAAGACGAGGGCCCATAGTGGTCGAGGTGAGCTACTGGCTTGGACAGAGGATTGGCTGTCTGACAGAAGGCAGAGAGTTGGGATAAAAGGCTCTTTTTCAGAATGGCAACCGGTGACGAGTGTGTCCTGCTGGGTTCAGTGTCGGGGCCGCAGCTGTTCACCTTGTATATCAATGATCTGGATGAAGGGACTGGGGGCATTCTGGCAAAGTTTGTTGATGATATGAAGATAGGTGGACAGGCAGGTAGTACTGAGGAGGTGGGGAGGCTGCAGAGAGATTTAGACAGTTTAGGAGACTGGTCCAGGAAATGGCTGATGAAATTCAACGTAAGCAAATGTGAGGTTTTGCACTTTGGAAAAAAGAATACAGGCATGGACTATTTTCTAAACGGTGTGAAAATTCGTAAAGCAGAAGTACAAAGGGATCTGGGAGTGTTGGTCCAGGATTCTCTAAAAGTTAACTTGCAGGTAGAGTCCGTGATTAAGAAAGCTAATGTAATGTTGATGTTTCTCTCAAGAGGGTTGGAATATAAAAGCAGTGAAATGCTTCTGAGGCTTTATAAAGCTCTAGTTAGGCCCCATTTAGAATACTGTGTCCAATTTTGAGCCCCACACCTCAGGAAGGACATACTGGCCCTGGAGCGTGACCAGCGGAGATTCACACGGATGATCCCTGGAATGGTAGGTTTAACGTACGATGAACAGCTGAGGATCCTGGGATTGTATTCATTAGAGTGAAGGTTGAGGGGAGATCTAATAGAAACTTACAAGATAATGTATGGCTTAGAAAGGGTGGATGCTCGGAAGTTGTTTCCGTTAGGCGGGGAGACTAGGACCCGTGAGCACTGCCTTAGAATTAGAAGAAGTAAATTTAAAATGGAAATAAGGAGACATTTCTTCAGCCAGAGAGTGGTGGGCCTGTGGAACTCATTGCCACAGAGTGCAGTGGAGGCCGGGACGTTAGATGCCTTCAAGGCAGAGATTGACAATTCTTGAGCTGACAAGGAATTAAGGGCTACAGGGAGAGTGCAGAGAAGTGGAGTTGAAATGCCCATCAGCCATGATTTAAATGGTGGAGTGGACTCGATGGGCCAAATGGCCTTACTTCCACTCCTATGTCTTATGGTCTTATGGTCTTATCTTTCAACTCGAAGTCCCGTTGCTTATTCACATGCAGTATTTCCTTACTAGGCCAGAATCCACATGTGTCACTGCTCCTCCAATGCCTCACCGAAGCTTTGGGATAAAGTGGGAAGATGAACTGTCTGTATCCTTCATTGCAGCTTCCAAAGAGGGATACTCTCCCTGTGATATTCCAGATCATTCATCCATTATTCCAACTTCCAGCTGCTCTTGCTGGCAGCTTCCCATACAGCTGCAAAAACTTCTATTGACCTCTTCCCACACCATGGCCCAAACGTGATGAAAATCAATAATTTCTCCATTCCCCCTGATCAAGTGCACTTTCTTCACAATTGATAGGGCAGTCTCCTCCATACTAAGGAAGCCATGTGTAGATTAGGTTACTGTTTTGCCAAACACCTCCATTCCATCTTTTGGCCTAACCCTGAGATGTTAGTGACTTTCCATTCCCACCCTCTGCCCTGAACCTTTGTACACAAAGTGCTTCAGTAATAACAGAGAAAATTTCAGCCATCATCACATGCCTGGTAGATCAAACCTGGTAGACCCTCTGATGAAGGGTCTAGGCCCAAAACATCAGCTTTTGTGCTCCTGAGATGCTGCTTGGTTTGCTGTGTTCATCCAGCTCCACACTTTGTTATCTCAGATCAAATTATCTGTCAGTTGTAGAGCCTGTCTAATGTCTGTTCCAATGAATTTATTCAAATAAAACTCGGACATGTAATAGATTAGGTGGGAGATCTCCTCTGGCAAGTTAGTATCACCAACCTCTATTCTCCCATCATTATCCTTAACTTTCGAAATATAGGTAAATACATTTACCTTATTAAAAATTCAAAAGTGCAGGATATGTGTTTTATAGAGCATTGCAGGGATATGGGATTAAAGTTCACTTTTGAGGTCTTCGCAAAAATTTGTAGCTCAGTCTGTGGATGCAGCTGTTCGCTCGCTGGCTGAGCCAGATGTTCTGTGGTGTACAAAAGTTCTGTCAATCTTCAATGCAACCTCTAATCTAAGCATTGGTGTTCTACTTCCTAACGGAAATGTACAACCCTCTGGTGGGATGGTCTTGCCACGTACATTTCTGGTGTTTCAGCAGCACTTGGGTACTTGTCTATTTCTAAGTGTTTGTTAATGGAGTCCCATGTTGAAAGCCAGGCTTCCAGAAATTCCCTCACATGTCTGGTGTTCATTTGTCCCGGTATGCTCACTTTGCCCCACTTTGTTGAACTGATGGCCCTCATTGTCTGTGTGTATTGAGACAAGTGAATACTCGTCATGTCTTTTTACTGCCAGTTGGTGTTCATGTATCCTGGTCGTCAGTTTCCTCCTTGTTTATCCAATGTAATGGTTATTGCACTCACTGCATGACATTCTGTATATCACGTTGGTCTTGATTACTGTTGGTAGGGGATCTTTAATCAAACGCACAGAAGTAGAAGATCTGGAAACAGAGCACCAAACGCTTCGATTAGAGGTCTCCCTGATGATGTTGCCTAGAAGGGTAAAGAAACATCTGCACACCACAGGGCAACTGGCTCGGTGAGCTAACAAACAACTGAAGTTAACTTTCTTCCTTGTTTCTCAGTGATGGACCAGAATTAGGCTGTCATGCGATGATGGCAAGTGGTGACCAAGCATCACCTTTTGGTGTGGGGAATATCGATGTTCTCGCAATTCTTGAATGCTTCATTTTAAGTGGCTTGAGCATTTCCATTGATAGAGGTACCAGGAACAGGCCCCCAACCCATCATCCCTACTCTAGCGTTGCAGAAGACCAGAGAGTGGACAAAACTTGGGAAATGGGAAAGAGCAGAATTATAAGAAATAAATGTGTCTTTCTCTCTTTTTGCTTTTAGGCATCCAGAGCCAAATACAGACTGAGGAAAGTAAACAATAATGAATGCCATGCGATACTTCAGGAATTTATCACACATATGTCATAATAATTGCTGAACACAATCTTTACCTCAATGTTTCATTCAGTAATATTTTGTATAGCTACAAATGACAACTTTACTTACCCCCTGGGTAACAGTGAGAATATTTAAATCATGGAACAATTTCAGAATGTGATTACCCTTCTCCACATCAGTTAGCTTCACTGTACACCACAGGCCCTGCATTGTATGGGTTGCTCCCTGCAGAGCCAACTCATTTTTAATTATTCACACTTCTAATTAGCACCCTACTCTTTCCTGGCTTATCATCAGCTGCCTCTTTGTTTGCCTATTCCCTTTTGCCTCACATCCTCTTTCTCCATCTTTTCTCAGTCTGACTCCTTCTTTTATTTCTCTTTCTCCTGTTTTTCTCTCTCTCTGTCTTTTCCCTCCTTTTCTTTGTCTCTGAGCTCCGTCCCCACATACACTATTCACTCCCCTCCAAACACATCACTGGACTCAAAATGTTAACTCTTTTTGTTCCCTCAACAGATGCTGCCAAACCCTTTGCTTTTGTTGCAGATTTCCAGCATCCATAGTTCTTTGTGCTTATTTGAGTGAGAATATTTTGTTGTTCATGTGAGCACTAGGTAAATGGTAAGATTTATAAGAATTTATTAAAATACAAAATGCACTGTCAGAAATCTGTGACAATGTTCAATAAATACCTCTGAAAAGAGAAATACTCCTTAGCCCCATCACTAATCTCAATGAAGTGTTGCACTGTCAAAGGGTCAGAGGGTAACATGGCCTACAATATCCTTGGGGCCCTATGGAACATTTAAAGCTGCTCTGCCCACTGTCCAAACTGATGATGAATCAAAAGTTCAATAAAATCCAAAGAATGCCAAGATGGAAGTGTTTATCAAGAAACTATAAGCAGAAAAGGAACAACAAATGTGATTGCATCAACAGCTGCATACTAATCTATTGTCAGTTGGGAAGGCCAGAATTTAGTTCCCCTAACCTTAATCCTTCACGGGCATTTCAAGTTTACAGTGCAGGAAATTCAGATAGATATACAATAGATCCAGACTTTACCCTAACTTTTATACTGTCCCTGACCCCTCTGAGCTTTGGTCTTAAGTAAGGACAATTGAGTTGATGAGTCCAATAATAGAGCAGCAAAGGTTCAGACTTGTAAATCAACTTGTAAGTAAGCTCCTGAAGCGAATCGCATTTATTCCATCCTGGATTCAACTTTTATGGAGCTCAGACGTGAATGCTAGAGATTAGGCTGAAGTTTTCAGAATTGGTGTTGAGTAAAAAATACAGCATGCCCTCCTTTTGAGGTGCCACCCGCCCCCCCCCCCCCCCCCCCAACTCCTCAGCGAAGATATCTAACCAATTCAGATCACTTAACACACAACATGAGGAAGCAGCTCTATTCACCGAACACAGCACATGCCAGCACCCAGCTGAACCACACCTAGCTCACAGCTCACCAACCAGGGTCAGCACAACTCTGACATTGATATCTACCTAACAATCTGCAGAATTCCAGGTTTGCAATTTCTATGAAAGTAAAGCAACCAGGAAATGGTTTTTGTTTTCAACTGATAATGTTGTACCTTCTATTCTGAATTCAGAAGTGAAACATATTTCTATGATTTCATCGTGTACAACTCTACTGACAGTTCCATTAACAATTGATGAATCCATGATAGACTACAAGAGCACCAGGATAATTTTGCCCAGATTTGGACTGATACATGGGAGTTAGGCTGCAAAACATACCCAATCCATTGCTAACACAGCTTGTATTAGTGACAATGCACTGTGAGCCCCACAGACAAAAATCATCTTCAAAATTTTCAAGCGTCTTCGAAGTACTAGATCACACATGATCTGTCAAATCAGTGTGATATCATCTCCCTGGGTCTTCGGTAATGTGCTCCAGTTCACCACCACTTGCCCACTATGATGGAAAATAACCAGGGAAATTAACTAAGCCAGAGACTACCGTTAATGTAAATGAGTGATAGGACTGGATTTCAGGAACATCGCACGAGATCTTGCATTCAGGAAGTTCGGCAGTCAGGATATTGACTATTCTGTGGATTTTACTCCTATCTTCACAAAGGAAATAGAAATGGCTACTATGATCTTTTCTGTTCTGGTTTATTGCATAGGGAGTGATTTCCCCTCTTCAATATTAAGTCAAGTCCTGATAACATCATCAGACTCTGATATTCATTTGTAAAGAGGACTCCACTGGCTTTGGGGGAGTGGCCAATGACAACTGTTAGCAGAGCTAGTTAAAATTATTGATGCTGGTATTGTAGTAGTTTATGACACTTAAATAACATGGAGTATTTAGTTATGGGACAGCTTGATAAGTTCATCATGTTGCACAGTGAATAGTGTGCTTGTGGATTGGGAGGCAGGAAATTAGTTTGATGTTTGTAAAATGTTAAGGGGGGAAAGCAGGGTGTGTCCCTTTATAAGATGGTATGCTTTTTCAATGCTTAGAGGTTCAAAGGGGATGAATGTGAACAGTTTGTGAGTTTTCAGGCACACAGAGAGGGCCTGAATTGGATGATTTGTATCATAAAACTGTACTGTTAGCAGACCAAGCTGCAGTTTTGTTTTGTCACCAAACCAACAAGTTTTGAATTTAGCCAATCAATTTAAGTCTCAGAGAAAGCACCATCCAAATCAATGGTACCAATAGCACTGAGATAATGGGAACTGCATAGCACTACTAGTTTATATTCCTGACAGAAGAACTGACAGAACATTTGACAGACCAGGCACAGAACATTCCAGAAGACATGCAACCTAGTTGTGATTTCAAGAGACTAAATTCTACTTCTTAAAAAATTTTATATTATATAAGTGGGACGTCTATTTATTGAAAAAGCATACCGTTAGTATCATGTTTTATTCGGGAATAGTTAGTAGTTCAAAAGAGTTTATTCGGTGCATTCATAGTCTAGTTCATTTGTTCACCATTAGAGTTAGTTAAATAATTTGTTACTTGTTGATTGTAAAGTGATTGTCAGGGATTTGTTTTCCTTCACCATTAGAAGTTGCTGGAGGGCAGACTACACCACATTTCACACTCCTTTTTAACAGATTATTTGGGTCTTTTAGGATTTAGCTATCAGACCAGGGTCAACCTCCACTTTATAGCAATTGTTTAGTGATACTGATTGATTGCTTCAAATGTTGGTCTGTGTCTTTGATAAATGCGCGCATCTGGAGAAAGCATTACACCTTTGTGAGCTGCTGCTTCCTTCGTATGGAAAGTACACTGAGGGAATTGAAAAACAAGACTCTAGTGCTGCATATGGACATCTTATTGATTGAACAAACACTACAATTTGAAATGAACTAAAGATAGGGTTGATAAACTATGGATACAAAGATAGAGACACTATCGTTACGCTGCAAAAACATTATTTATGGATAGCTTCTGTTCAGACATTTTATCACAAATCACTGGAATAAGTGGGACTGGAACCTGGGCCTCCTGACTCAGAGATAGGGACACAGCCACCTCATCACAAGGTGGCCAAGTAGGTCAGTTGATTTTTAATCATATTTTACCTAATCAACCTCATCAGTGATATGATTACACATTTCTGGAGCATGTGGGTCTGGAACCCAGGCCTCCTGGCTCAGAGGTAGAGACACTTCCACTGCACCACAAACCCCCTACTCTTCACTCAATTGTTGCCAGCTGTGGTTCTTTGAGAAAGGAAATCAACACCTTCCAGTGACATCATCCACCTCCCAGAAATGCCTTGGCACACTGATTTGCAGCCTGGCAGCAGGGATCCCCAGTGCAGGGCTCTCTACATGGGAGCCCTCCCTCTTGCCATCGGGGACCCAGGAGGGAGGATGTTGCACGCAGCAGTCCCTTAGCACCACAGACCTCAGCAATTCACTCCTGGACCAACTGTTTATTTTACGCATTGTGGATTCTGTGATCATGTATATACTCGTTGTTTGCATTCCTTTTTTTAGTTATCTGAGAAATCTTTCTTTGCATTTTTGGTCGCATTCAGACCCATGATGTTGATCTTTGGCACCTGGTGCAGAGGAGTGTGGGCAGATCCGAGGACCTCCTCATGGATCTGCTCCTGTGCCTGGCCAGGCTGGCTATTGACTGTTCCAGGTAGCGGGATGTGGAGGGGATTGTCTGCCGACTACCTGTCCTTCTTCCGCGGTTACATTCATAACCAGGTGTAATTGGAGAGGGAGCATTCGGCGTCTGCCAAGGCTCTCGATGCCTTTTGAGGGAAGTGGGCACCATCGGGGGATACAGTACTTTATTTCTCCCTCCAAGTCCATTCTGATTTAGTTCGCTCCCTCTGCCCAAGCCCTTGCCACACCCCCCTCACATTTTGCTGTTAGTATCACCCACTTAATAGACTTTGTTTGAAATATCCAATTGGCCTCAACGTTGCTTTCCTGGTGGTGGAAAATAAAACATATATATTAAATCCAGTGGGGATCTTGTGCCCCTCTGAGGCTTGAAGCCTTGGCTCAAGTGCTCCCTGCTCTAGACGTGTCTCATACCATATCTGATCAGAGTGATGAAGAAAAAGTACATTAAATCCACTCTACAGAGTGGGACATTGGTTCCTGGTGGCATCAGAATCTATCCGAAAAGAAATGTCTAAAGTTCTACAAGTAATGCTGGGGAATCTCAATTAGTCACTGACACTGAATTCCTTTATCATTCAGGCAGAGTCAGATGAGCCCAAAGGTAGACAGTAAGAGATGGGGGAAAATAAACCCTGATAACTCACTCAACTAATACAGCAAGAGTTAGAGAAGTGGAAGGGTGGCACCCACACAAGCTTTGTACCATGTACTAATGGTCGTAGATTTTTCTTTTCTTGTTATATACTACCCTTACATTAAATTACATGAAAGAATCAAAGTTGGGACTACAGTCGCATGTATATCAGGTCAGGTGGGGGAAACAAGTTCCAATTTTAACAGAAGCTGATTTACTTCGTCAACGGCATTGTGAGTCTACGTACAACCGGACAGCAGTGGTTCAAGAAGGCAGCTCAGTGCCAGCTCTTTAAATTTTCACCCAGCCAGCAACATCCGCATCCCAGGAATGAATGAAGAAACAGACATCTGGAAATTCCTTCTGGCCTAAATGCATGGCAAAGGATGAGTCACTGAAGCTGCAGTGTCAGCACCTGGCAAAAGTGGAAAGTGAAACTGATGTTTGAAAACATCACTGGCTCCTTTGGAAATTAAAAGGAAAGACAATTACTGATAAGAAAGATGAGATCATCAAGATTATCAAAGGCTTGATGACATAATGCAAGAGTATGTAAGACATAGGCTCAAGCTGATTTTAACTTGAGGTGCATTACCCTTGGCAGATAAGTGGAAGAGGGTACTCGTGTCCATGGTTACTGCAGTACTCACTGAGCTAGGTCATTGTATAGAATGGGTTGAAGGGCTAAAATTGTTGATGATATTTGACAGCTGCATGACCTTTAATGAGTCCTGTGAACACTCCTCTACGTGCCACAGTTTGACCACGTTACTATCACCTTTATACACCGCTACTTGAAAGAAAGCTCAATTCGAATGGCATGGTGAATGACAGAAGGCATTTATTCCAGATAAGGAGGCTGTAGCACTGGCGCTTCCCAGGTTACATGGATACTCAGCTTACAAGTATCAGTAGTACAAGATATAGCTACATGGAGCTTATGGCAGAGACAAAAAGGGAAAGCAGTACCTTTGGACTTCTGGCCCAGAAAACTGACTGAGGCAGCTATGGATTACACACCATTTAAAAAGCAACTTCTGGCATGCTACTGGGGTCCTAGTAGAAACTGAAGGACGGACATGTGAGGACCAAGTACTCCTCAGACTTGAGATACCAATTCTGAACAAAAACAGAAGTTTCTGGAAAAGCTCAGCAGGTCTGGCAGCATCTGTGAAGAAGAAGAATCGGAGTTAACATTTTGGGTCTGGTGACTCTTCATTGTGATATCAGACATTATAGCCAAGGTTGGTAGAGCCCAACAAAGCTCAAATGTAAAATGCAAATGGTACATGGCTGATTGAGCCAAGAAGGGAATGGAAGGGGCTGGCAAATTTCATGAACAAATGGCTGGATACCCACCAGGTGAACAAACTCCAAGTTCTGCCTGAGCCATATCCTGACCATCTCCCAATCAATGGAGCATTCCCTTCAAACAACTGCCTGAAGATACTCGTCACTGTGCTTCGTTCAGTAGTGGGTTAGCCACCTGGAAAACTGGCCAAAAGTGGTGGTAAACAGCTGCATTTAATCCCCCCAGACAGATGATTATCCACAATGAAGGAGATGAGGGATTGAGCCAGTGTGCCGCATTGGCAGCTGTGCTCCTAGTCCTAGTACTGGAAGAAGAGCGTCAGTGTTTGCACATTTGCACTGATTCATGGGCAGTGGCCAATAGAACAGCTGTATGGATGCCAACCGGGCAGCCACATGACTGGAAGATTGCTGGAAAGACCTTGTGGGGAATAAAACTTTGGAAACAATTATGGAGCAAGCACAGTACAAGAAAATTACTGCATACCATGTTGATGCCCATCTGAAGGATGATTCAAAATCAGCTGATTACAACAATACCGTGGACGGAATAGAAAAAGCCAGAACAGTTAAAGATGCATTTGAAGAGTATCACACTGGAAAATGGACTCATAAAATAGTCACGGCACTTAGGGTATCACAGCACTGCGCAGCGGTCAAGGGATCAAGGTTAGCATTTACCCATCGGCGAAAGAAGTCATTGGTAGGTGTGAAATATGTCAGAAAGTAAAATGATTCTTACTGCCAAAAAAGCCAATGGCACAAATCAAGCCAGGAGACCAGCCTGCTCAAATCTGGCAGATTGACTATGTGGGCCCATTCCCGTTACAACAACGATAACGATATCTGTTAACCATGGTAGACAGATACCTTATTAGATATTTCTAACATCTAACTTGATCTTTTGAATCATCAACCTGAAACCACATTGAGAGGAAAAAATCATCATGGCTTGAAAGACAAATTGAAATAATAATTATACTATAAAAATAACTACAATTTTTCAACATTATCAACTTTGGTGTCACACTGTGTAGCTGATGAAAGAAATGGTATTCCTGTATTTGCAGGAATTACTTCTGCTGTCTAGTCAGAGTTCTCTCTTTTAAAATAGGAAAGTCTAGTGTACAAAACAGAGTGAGGAATTTCCCTTTGGGTGACATGTAAAGACTGGAATTGAGTTATCTTTCCATTCACGAGTCTACATTTCTGGGTACAAAGCTAAGCATTATTTAATAAATTGACAGTATTGGTTTTATAATAATAAAATACACTCTTAACTGTGGCAAAATGTATTCATAAGAGATTTGTATTAAAGTACTGCAGTCTCAATTAAATAGGTTAATCCACATCCATATCACAAATATCTGTGTATTGCTACTGCATAATTTCTATAAATGGAATGAAAGTTTGACCCAGGGCAGGGAAATTCCCTTTCACAGAACGTTGGTAACATTCATTGCTCAAGTTTGAAAGATTGTCCATTGTTATTTTTGTTGAGTTTTTATGGAACGATATGATATGCTGGAACATTTGCAAGAACCATGTCTTTTTATTTTTGAGTTTTTAAAAATTGGGAACCAAAATGAGAAACAGTACTTGAAAGAGTGGAACAAAAATCGAAGTTGCTGGAAAAGCTCAGCAGGTCTGGCAATATCTGTGAAAGAGAAAATCAGAGTTAACGTTTCGGGTCCAGTGACCCTTGCTCAGATCCTCATTTCTGAGAAAGGATCACTGGGCCCGAAACATTAACTCTGATTTTCTTTTCACAGCTGCTGCCAGATCTTCTGAGCTGTCCCAGCAACTTCCGTTTTTGTGATAATAGGAACTGCAGATGCTGGAGAATCCAAGATAATAAAATGTGAGGCTGGATGAACACAGCAGGCCCAGCAGCATCTCAGGAGCACAAAAGCTGACGTTTCGGGCCTACACGAAGGGTCTAGGCCTGAAACGTCAGCTTTTGTGCTCCTGAGATGCTGCTGGGCCTGCTGTGTTCATCCAGCCTCACATTTGATTAACTTCTGTTTTTGTTCCTGGTTTACAACATACGCAGTTCTTTTGGTTTTGAAAGAATGGTTGCAGTTTTGAAAGCAAGTGGCTTGGCATCCATTGCAAGGACTGTGTAAACAGGCAGAAAATTGTAGTTTGAGTTGCAAGTGGTTTAGAGCTAATGGGTGTGTTGATGTGACTTCTGTTGGTGGCAAGAAGCTGATTGTTCTATGGATTAGTAAACAATTATAAATGACAGAGACTTGTTTCACCTGCCAAAAATTGTTTGATTGGTTCTTGGGAAACCAAACATCTTGGAGCTGAAGACAAGTTAGAGGCAGATTTTAGTACTTCCCCAGCTCAGATGTGGTCTCTCTATTCTCTGCAGTCAAAATTCACTATAAACCTGAAGGAAATAGTTATTGTTGACTAAGACTTTTAACTGGTAAATCAGAGACTTTTCACAAGGGAACCAGCCATCTTATGTCCCTTACCATCCAATGGAAGCATGTGGAGAAATTTTAACTGAAGCAACATATTGGCCAGCATAAGAGTCACAAAGGACATCACAACAGGACCTGGGGACATAGAATACTGAACTATCTTTCCAGTTCTTCCCTTCTGTCCATAACAAATATAACCCTGTCAGCCTGTCTGTCTGTGCATAAGATGGGGTTTATAGGAGGATTAGAGTTTTAATTAGTGACATTAGATGATGATGTTGCATACTTGTATACCTTTAGCTAAAGTTTAATTACTTGTCATGAATAATGATTTTTGTTCAGCACAGAAACTTAGTCCATGTTTTCCATCAACCTATATCTGGAAGTTAGGTAAATTGGGAAACTTTGCATTCTTCTTAAAATATTTCACTTTTGTGACAACTGTGGGCATAGGAGGACTTGATTTCCAGTGTGTCATACTAATGGGTCATAATATTTAATTATATCCAGTTGAGGAAGCGTAAATCAATCATATTCTCTTAATCTCCTTCAGCAGGCCACAACAAAGATTTATTTTTGTTTTTATTAAACGTATAACTGTCTTACACTTCAATTAAAATGTGAATAATTTGTTCAAAATTTAAGGGTAATTTACACAGTTTCCTTGAATGAGAGAAAAAAGAATTTTATTAATCACCAACTTACGTATTAATCTGTTACTTATAATAAAACACAACATCAAACACATTTACAAACCACAGGCAAATTTGACAAAGCAAAGAATGTCTAGTAAATAAAAGGATATAAAATAATTTGATGTTTAAAAGTCTTTAGAGTCAATTGAGGTGTTAGGTTTTAACATGAGAACTTGACGACTTGCATCCGCTCTGGAAGTGAAATATTTGGATATGTTTGCATATTTGGTGAAGGAATGTTTAATTTATTTATTATTTTATTTTATCAACTTATTTTTCACAAGGAGTTCATTGAGTTCCAAGAATCTGAGAGGAAAAATGGAGAGAAAATGCCTTTGAGTTCTGCTGTTACAAACCCCTTTTTCTTCTCTCTGTTCTTTGCAAAACCACTCACCTGAAATACAGATTAATTGTGTATTCTTATGTCAGTCATCATTGTCTTCCCAAGCTGCATTTCATCTCCAGACTGTAAAACATATCCAGAAAGATGCAAATCCAACTCCATTCCATCAGCACCAACAGCAAGGCAATGAGGGGTCAGGGTAGTGCCAGTAGCCAACCAGCATGCAGCCTTTTGCCCTTTTTAAGCCACAGTGGGGACGTTAGTGGCTGAGAGCAAAAGATAGCTCTTTGATAGTCTTACACGATGATTTACTTATGTGATCTTTGCTACAATTATGATCAGTTTAAATGGCTTACTGATGTAAAAATGTTTGAGGCTATACCCAGACCTGTATAATTCTAATCATGAATGATCTTAACACAGATAAATAATGAATGGATGGGGGAAGAGGTTCCAAGTGCGTCATCTGTAACAGTGCTGTAGTTGCAGACCTGTATTCCGGTCAGTTTGTGCAATTGTGTAAATGTGAAATTGCTTGTGTTTGATAATGTGTGATTGCACAGCATCTATGTTCTGGTGTTAGTACCTCAGGAAACAGAAACAAAACTGGAAGCAAGAAGTTGGAAGTGTAAAAATGCAGAAGTTCTAAAAGCAACACTATAAATAGAGCTCATATTCTGACATAGAAAATGGTATGTGATATCGCATATGTCTGAACCATAAAATATAACAACAAATATGTATTCTATGTGCCTTGGATATTTTTATGCCCTCCAAGAAAGCTGAGTCCTGAGCTGATTGACTTCCAATACGTGGGCCCTCGGGAGAAGTGTGAATAAATCAGCATATCCTTGCCTTCAGAGTACCAGGCAAATGATTCATTTGTCTTCAGAACACCAAATAGGAACTACAAGATTCTTACTGCCAGGTTCTGCAGTTAGAACAGTTGTAAATATATAATTGAAACTTGTAGTGAATCAGAGTCCACATTTGTTCCTTCAAATAAGATGATATTTGTGTGTTAATGGTGACTAATTATATACAAGTGATGTGCTATAGACATTGACTAGAAGACATAACTGGGAAAGTAGGCCATTTTGCCCATCATATCTGCTCAGCTTTTCAAAGAAAAATGGCTAAACTGCAATCCCCAAGTCTACTTTCTAGCTCCTTCACCATACCCCATGATTCCCTTATTGATTAAAACACCATCTTTCCTCAGCCTTAAATTTAGTTGACAGACTTTCTAGTCCTCAGTTTGAGACCATAATATGTAGGAAGAGACAACAGTACATTAACTCAGTATTTACATCAACTAAAACTGTGGTAAATGGGCTAGGGAGTTGTTAGAAAGGAGGGGAGAAAGTCAAATCCCTTTGGTGATCAAAACAAGATACAAGGACAGAAGTAGAGATTCCCTTCTAATAATTAAATCCAAAACACATAAAGAGATTCACCTTGCCCTTCCTAATCTATTAAAAGAGTGGTTAAGGGAAAGAAAATCCTGATCTCCACTTTATAAGGGACAAGTTACAATTTATTTATTTATCCATAACAATGAACAAAATTAAAAGAAACATTAACAAACTGAACAATTTACCCTCTTTGTACTAGCTACATCCTAACTGACCCAAATTCTACTGGAATACTGTTCAAATAAACACAAGTCCCCTTAATAAAGCCAATTCATAAGAGAACAATGAATTATAATTTATTCTCTCCAGGTTTGCACAGACCATCTGCTGGAATATTCCGTCTTCTGTCATCTCTTTACAAACACCTTTCTTCTGCTAATTCTGCTGTCAGGAATGTTTTATCTCTTATCATTTCTTCAATGAGAACTTTGAGCTAAAATACCGTGGTACTTTTGAATAATTAATTGGCTTTCTCTGAGAGCTGAATGGCACTAATTTTGGCAGGTGGTGGATGGCTCTCCCCGATTTTCCAAATGCACTCGTTTTATGTATCCATTATGACATAATCAAATTGTTATAAATAGGATTGGCTTAGCTTGTCAACACCATTAGATTTAAATTCAATTGGCCTTCTCTAACAAAGTGCTTGGTTTAAATTAATGAGCCAAATTTAAACTTGTTGTGTTGGAAACAAAAGCTGCTTGGTTGCTCTATACAACATGTTCCATTTGGGCACTCTCTGTTCACCTGCACTTATAAACTTCCAAACACAGACAAAACACAAGCTCTTAATTGGATCACAGCACCCTTTTCTCCATGACTGTTTTTAACAGCAAATTCTCACTTCCTGCTTTCCAATTCATGAATAATCTATCTAACTTTGTAACGCCTACCTCCTTAAGAAAAAATGAAATATCATTACAAAAAATGGCTTCATTTTTGTTCTAAATCTTAACATTATTGCCATGAAATACATAGCTCAGCACTCTAAAGGTATACCTATGACACTAATTCTAAACATATATGACATTGGAGCATACTGATGCTATCTTAGCTAACAAATTTTCTTTTTAACCCCCGATAACACTTCTGTAATCACCTTTTTCCATCTTGCAACATGTACAAATTGTAAGTTAAAAGCCTGTAACATATGCACATAACATAAAATAGTCTCATAGTTTTATCCTTAATTTTTTACAAAAAGGTGAGCATGTTGTAGTCTGTATACACCACTGTCTCTCATATATAGTTCATAATATAGATATTAAAATGTTGTAAGGGCAATACCAAAACTCAATAATTACTTCTCAACGGTGAAGTATTTTCTCTGATGAATATTGAGTTTCTTTGAGAGGTAATTAATTGACATTTCAATTCCACCATCAGCCTCCTGCTTGAACACAGCTGTAGCATCTATTTCGTTGGTATCGATAGCAACTTTAAAAGGTTATGAGAAATTTGGTGTAGCTAAAACTGGTGTAGGAGTTAATACGGCTTTTAAATTCTCTAATGTCTCTGCTGAAATTTCATGTTCTTTAGCAAATCTGTTAGCGGTGTCACCACACTACTAACGTTTGGCACAAATTTCGAGTAGAATCCTTCAGTCTCAAAAAACAAAGCACCCCTTTCTTGGTCTTGGACATTCCTCAATGGGCTTCGTCTTCACATTCCTCGTTCCTTCCGTGTCTGATGTTGTGTCCCAAGATTGTCACTCCTGTCTTCATGACTTCAGTTTTCACTAAATTTATAACCAGTTTTGCCTCCCATAATCTTTCAAAAAGGTCTGCCAAGTGCACCATGTGATCTTTCCATGAATAGCTAAAGACCACTAAGTCATCTACATAGATGGTATAATTAGTCAATCCTGTCACAACTCTGTTCATAAGTCTTCAAAGTGTGGTTGGTGCATTCTTCATTCCAAATGGCATTACTTTAAATTGATACAGCCTGGATGTGAGTTTGCTCGCTGAGCTGGAAGGTTAGTTTTCAGACGTTTCATCACCATTCTAGGTAACATCATCAGTGAGCCTCTGACAAAGCTTCACATCCAGTAACTCAACCTGAGCTACAAATCTTCTTCTCCAGATACAGCCTATCTGGAGTTACAAACACTGAAAATTCCTTCGCTCTCTGTGACAAAGGTACTTACCAGTAACCACAGAGTAAGTCCAACATTGCAACATAAGTGGCAAGTTAATCTTTTTCCATGCAGCCCACCAGTCTTGGAATTGGCTATGAGTCTGATTTAGTTACAATGTCAATCTTCCAATAATCTATGTAAAACCTTTGAATACTATTTGGTTTGATCAGCGAACTCCACTCACTTTAACTCAGCTGAACAATGTCTTCCTGGTGTATCGTTTCCACTTGTTTGTGTACATGTGCTGCTTTGAGAGGATTAAGCCTGTAGGTGTGTTGTTTTATTGGGACAGCATTCCCTACTTCAACCTTATGCACTATAGTATCAGTCCTCCCCCTTCTATTCCTACATGGGTCCTCAAATTGCTGCAACAAACCTTTCAGTTCAGTTCTCTGTTCATGAAACAGATAACTCATTATCCTATCCTATTCTTCAAGGACTTCTTCATTATTTAATTGATTTTGAGGCACATCAAAATCCACATCATCTGGATTTGATTCTTCATTCTGAAAGGCAGTAACTGCTACCTGTTTCACCAGTTCCCTGTCCAAAGGCATTGGTTTTATTCCTGCCTTTGGCTTTCCTACCATTTGACATGGTACGGCAGAATTCAACCACATTCTCATGCAATCCGTGCCAATGGAAGTGCTTTTGTATCTTAGCCTGAGTCTTCCTCTTTCCTAGATGACCTCCTACAGGTAATTAGTGTGCTATCTGTAATACTTCCTGTCTGTATGGTGCAGACAACACAATCTGATGAACTTGTGCCCATTTCTCCTCTGCACTAACCTGCCAAGGTCGCCACTTTCATCTTAGGATTCTACCTTTGAGATAATAACACTCAGGAATGCATTCTGATTCTTTTTCCATGTAGGCTTTAAAATGTAGATCTTTTATTGTCTCATCTTTTTGTTATAGCTTCAGTAATCTTTCAGAACTAAACGTCTCTGCCTGATCCTCTACCTGTTTACGTTTTTCCTTTACCATTTCATCAAACAGGATGTCAGCTAACTGGACTTCAACTCCTTTGTCTTTCTCTTTGGTTTTCCCTTCTTGTTTGAATCTATGACTGTGTGATCCTGACACACACAGTCCTGAAAAATTCCAGGGTATTGTTCTTTTAAATCCTCAGCTCCCTGGTTTTTCTTTGGCTTCTCCACTACAATGGTCTTCGATTCCTGTTAGGTCATTTCCAGGAACAAACTCTATTCCTGGAATTACCACTCTTTCAGTCACTCCCACTTTCACTTCCCCAGTCTTGATTGAAATTTCCAACCTAATCTTACACAGGGGAACACTAAATCTCTGTCCATCTGTTCCATGGATTACTGCTTTCTTGAGTAACATTTCAAGAGTGTAAATAGTTTCATCTCTTACTATTAGTGACTGACCAGCTCCTGTACCTCTTAATATTTTAACTTCTTTACCTTCTCCCCGTGTTCTTCCAGAGTAAACCTTACCTACAGGAGAGGAAGTCTATGTAGAGATCAGGAACTGTCTCACTATCCAGCCTGTATCTAGGCTGTGCACTCTCCTGCAGCTCCTCAGCTCCTTTTGGGATTTCCTTCACTAATTCAACTGATCCCACTGGTTTAGCATCTTTTACCACATGCTTTTTCCCAGAGCCTGGTCCTGTGACTTTACGTGTCCCGCTCCATTATGGTGAAAACCCCTGAGGCCTTTCACCAACTTTTCAACTTGTTGGGTTTCTATTTTCACCTGTGCTGAACTGTTCCCAGTGTGACCTACTTTTTGTTACTCACTGAAGGATCTCCCTTTTTCGAAATTTTGATCCCTCACGGAATGAAGTTACTGTCGGAAGCTAAATTTTGATTTATGCACTGATGCATATTCATCTGCCATCTCTGCATCTCCTCTTACTTTGATAACTTTCTGTTCCTCAATATGAGTTCTTTTCACCTCTGGAAGTGAGCTTTTAAATTCCTCCAGCAGAATGATCTCTCTAAGATCCTCATATCTCTTTTCAATCTTTAATGCGCTCACCCATCTATCGAAGTTGCTATGTTTAATTATTTCAAACTCGATATAAGTCTGAGCTAGTTCCTCCATTATGTTTTTGAACTTTGTCTGTATGATCTGGTACCAATACGTAGGCTCTCAAAATAACCTGCTTAATATCTTCATAACTTTTTCACAGCTCATTTGACAGTGCTGCAAACACCTCACAATGGCCCTGCCTATCAACATGGTCTGAATTAACAATACATACACAGTCTCTGGCCAATTCATTTGCCTAGCCAGTTTCTGAATGGAAATGAAAAAGGTTTCTACACCTTTTTAATCAAATTTTGATATTGTTTTGATATGTTTATATGTGTCCCCATCAGGTCTTTGGCTATGATGGCTCTGCTCGTCACCACTCTCCTCCGTGCTAAATTTATCTTCCACCTCATCGCCATCCTTTTAAATTGTTTTTCATGTCTAATTTGCAACTCCTGAAGTTCAAACTCTTTTTCTCCCTCTTCTCTCTCTCTTTTGGCTTAGCTAAGAAACTTCTCTCCTTCTCTTTATCTTCTAACTCCAGTTGTCTCATTTGCAACCTAATTTTTTCACAACACTACTGCACTTGCTTGTTTCTCTGATATACCTAAGTGCTTGGCCAACTCCATTACAATTTCCTTTTATCCCTCGTTAAACCCAATTCTAGTCACTTTGCTAAGTCTAAAAGTATATCCTTCCTCTGTCTTTCTAAACATTTTTTTGGCAAACTTGGGAAACATTTTCAAACCTTAGAACCTCTTTAGCAATGTTAAGAGCTATTTCCCTTACTTTTAATCTAATAAATGACAAGTAACCAAGATTAAATGGAGTCTTCTTTTACTCACCTACGTTTTATTTAACAATCTAGGACACTAATCCCCAAGACTGGTCCAAATCCATTCAGACCCCATTCACAACTGGGCAAATCCTGGACTTGAGCTTCCAAAACTGTTAGGCTGGGGGTTGGGGGGTATGGGGGTTGGGGTGGGGGGGGTGCAAACCCCTCTGGTAATCAAACTGAAATACAAACCTCAATCTGTTAGGATGTAAGTAGACGTTTTCTTCTTACAACTAAATCCAAAACACTCAAAGAGGTTCACCTTGCCCTTCCTAATCCATTAAAAAAGTGGTGAAAGGAAAGAAGATCCCTTATCTCCACTCTATAAGAAATAAGTAACAATTTACTTGTTTATCCCTAACAGTGAATAAATTAAAAGAAACACTGACAAACCAAACACTTTACCCTCCTTACACTAACTATTCCCTAACTGACCTAAATTCTAGTGGAATACTGTTCAGATAAACACAAGTCCCCCTTAATAAACCCGATGAATAAGAGAACAATGAATTATAATTTAATCTCTCCAAGTTCGCACAGACAGTCTCCTGGAATATTCTGTCTTCTCAGCTCTCTTCGCAAACACCTTTCTTCTGCTAATTCTGCTGTCAGGGATGCTTTATCTCTATAATTTCTTCGAAGAGAACTTTGAGCTAAAATACCATGGTACCGTTGAATAATTAGATGGGCTTTCTCTGAGATCTGAATGGTGCTAACTCTAGCAGATGGCATATGGCTCTCCCCGATTTTCCAAATGCCCACATCTTATATACT
The DNA here is from genome assembly GCF_030684315.1 of Stegostoma tigrinum. Lineage (NCBI taxonomy): Eukaryota > Metazoa > Chordata > Chondrichthyes > Orectolobiformes > Stegostomatidae > Stegostoma > Stegostoma tigrinum. The sequence goes on from NC_081354.1 coordinate 69,855,032, forward strand.
CATTATGACATGATCAAATTATTATAAACAATTGTCAATTCAATAGGCCTTCTCTATCAAGGTGCTTGGTTTAAATTAATTGTCCAAATTCAAACTTGTTGCCTTACAAGAAGTGCTGCTTGGCTGTTTTATACAAAATGTTCCATTCAGGCACTCCCCGTGCACCTGCATTTGTAAACTTCCAAGTACAAACTAAGCACAAGCTCTTAAAACTGACCATGGCACATTTTTCCCCATGGCTGTTTTTACCAATAAATTCTAACTTACTGCCTTCCAATTCATTAGTACTTTACCCAAATTTGTAACAATTGCACGCTTGGTTTCAGGCAATTCCTCAAATAAATGCTTATAAGTTTACTGATTGGCTGTACTTCCATCCTTCATCATCTGGCTTTCTGGAAAATAAAATCGATCATATTGTAATTTGCCTAGAAACACATGTAAGCCAAATGGAATAATGATGACAGAATTCCTTTTCTAAAGGGTATTTTGCATCAATAAGTTTTAACAACAATCTGATAACTTCATAACCATCAATACTGATGTGAGATTTTATTCTAGTTTTACTGGACTAAGTGAATTGAATTAACTAAATTAAATTTGGAGATACTGCCTAAATCAATGGTAACAAGCCGATTGATTTCCCATTTGGACTGAATCGAAGATGGTAGATTTATTAGCATCAGTAAGTTTAATACCACCCGCAGGTCAATCAGCCTGGGAATGAACAAAAGGTTAGAATCTAACTGTAGTTAGACTGGGTACAGCTTCAGTTGAGAATGGAGCTCAGCACAATGGACACTCACTGATGCAATTCCTGCAAAGTTGTATTTGTGTGACCGCTGGGGCTGTCAATTTTCTCTAAAAATAATTTAGCATCTTCCAGACAGCTTTCAAAGGATTCATCCAGCTGATGTGTGAGGTGAATAATTTATAAACTGGTTTTGGGTTGTTAATGGACTGATGTCAACATTTTGTAATAATTACTTGTGCATGTCAAATAATAGTATTCATGAATGAACCAATTTGTTTGGTTAGTGTCCTATGCCAGCTAGGCCAGCATTTATTGCCCAGAGGGCAGTTAAGAGTTAACCAAGTTGCTGTAGGTCTGAAGTTACGTTTAGACCAGACAAGGTAAGGATGGCAGTTTCCTTCCTAAAGGATGTGAATGAGCTAGATGGGGTTTTCCCAACAACAGATTCAAGGTCATTATCAGGCCTTAATTCCAGAATTTTATAAAATTCAAATTCTGCCATGGCAGGATTTGAACCTACATTCCCAAGGCATTACCTGGATCCCTGGAGTAACAGTCCAGCAATCATACCACTGGGCTGTCACCTCCTGTGACTTGCACCTTAAATCACCATTTAGTCTGTTAACTGCAGAACTGTACTTTATTTCCAACAGCAAATTGTTATTCATTTCAATTCCAATAGTAAAACCTTGATAAGCAAAACAACTCCTGGAAGATTATTCTTGTACGTTAATTTGTACAAAGATGTAATTATCACAGCTGAAAAGATTCGTTATTCATCACAACTGTGGATGACTTCATGCGGGAGCTAACACTTTCATACATGATGAGCAATAACTAATGATAAAACAGAATTTCTGAGCTGGATATAAAACTGACATTGGGAAATGGTAAGAACTGGAGCACAACTAATCTAAAACCTAACTGCTGGATGAACACACTATTTTGGTGTAGTTTGAGAAAACGTGGCAACACGTTTCATTAGAAATAGGGTATATTTGAATCTGTTAGAGAAACATTGCATATTGACTAATTCACATACAAATCATATGCAGCACATTTTGAGTGATAGTTAACATCATGCTTAACGCACCTCCAATAAAAAAATGTTAAACCATATGTTCTGTGCCAACACAATCCTGCAGAGGGTGCTTCAAACCAATACTAGACACCTCATTTAAATATAAAAAGGCCTAAAAGCTTGGGTCAGCTGTAGGCCTTAGATGACTGTAGCAATATGACAGGCAGCTGATTTACTTCTTGTAATGAACATGTTCTTCTTACAGCCAATTTGAAGGATTGAGACGCCATTTAGCTCCAGTACAATGAACAATGCATGGCAAATCTCTAGGCTAGTTCACTTTACGAGACACTCCAATAAATGCAACCGCTACACAAAGATCTTGTAAAAATGTAATGACTGTGCAATAATGCAAAGTATTAAACATCAGTAAAGATGTATGGCAGGTTGCCCATTTAGAACTAACTGTTACACAACATTGCACAGTCAAAATTGACTCTTTTTGGTCAATTGGGCAGTTGGTTAAAAACTCCCCAGTTTAAAAAAGTACAGAAAATGGTTCACTCTATAAATGCTGTCCTTCTGATTCATCCAATACAGAACATTGTCTTCAAGGTAAAGGTACTTTACAAATATTGACACCTCTGCAGAGAATTTACGTCGCACAAAAGTCAGTTTTGAATAAATTCTAATCTCCAGTATTTTACAAAAATTGACACAAGTTCCAATCAAAAGTCATTCCCCAAATAAAAGTATGGCAAAATAGCATTAAAATAATTGACAGAAATATTCTTGTTGCATTTTTATATAAATGTTTTGCTCAAATTAGCTGTAAATATGACTGATTTAATTACAAAATATTTGCTTTGCTACCTTATTACTTAAAACAAAGAATCAGCAGGCAGGAAATGAAAATCCATCCAGATTTGATTTATAAATGGTTCTGAAACGAAGGAATATTTTAGCATTTTTACAAGTAACAAAAAGAAGGTGGTTTATTTAGTTGATTAAGTTAATGGCAAATATTTTTCAAATCATTTTAATAGATAGGATAATTATTCCAGGTTCTACAGATTTTCAACGTCTCACACCGAGAGCTTATGAGGTAGTGTGTAATAAAGGTACAAATTCACTTTGAACAATATCTTCATGGAAAATGGAACTGAAAAAAATTGAGTTATGCAAAAATAATGCCCATGTCCCATTTCATTTGGGACAATAAAAGGTAACAACTAAAACTCTGACTTATTTAATTTTCAACAGCTTTACAAATATATTTCATTTTACTCCTGTATCTAACTGTTTAGGTAATTGGAAATTACTTTCCAAATGTTACTGAGAATGGAAAATGAATTGAATGCAGTCATAATACAATTTGTAAACTATAATGTATTACTTCCTGTGAAGAAACCTCAACCAAGACATTCCACTCCCGCACATCCCAGATGTCCAAGTTCTTTAAGGACCGCAACTTCCCCCCCACGGTGATTGAGAACGCCCTTGACCGCGTCTCCCGCATTTCCCGCGACACATCCCTCACACCCCGCCCCCGCCACAACCGCCCCAAGAGGATCCCCCTCGTTCTCACACACCACCCTACCAACCTCCGGATACAACGCATTATCCTCCGACACTTCCGCCATTTACAATCCGACCCCACCACCCAAGACATTTTTCCATCCCCACCCCTGTCTGCTTTCCGGAGAGACCACTCTCTCCGTGACTCCCTTGTTCGCTCCACACTGCCCTCCAACCCCACCACACCCGGCACCTTCCCCTACAACCGCAGGAAATGCTACACTTGTCCCCACACCTCCTCCCTCACCCCCATCCCAGGCCCCAAGATGACATTCCACATTAAGCAGAGGTTCACCTGCACATCTGCCAATGTGGTATACTGCATCCACTGTACCCGGTGCGGCTTTCTCTACATTGGGGAAACCAAGCGGAGGCTTGGGGACCGCTTTGCAGAACACCTCCGCTCAGTTCGCAACAAACAACTGCACCTCCCAGTCGCAAACCATTTCCACTCCCCCTCCCATTCTCTTGATGACATGTCCATCATGGGCCTCCTGCACTGCCACCATGATGCCACCCGAAGGTTGCAGGAACAGCAACTCATATTCCGCCTGGGAACCCTGCAGCCATATGGTATCAATGTGGACTTCACCAGTTTCAAAATCTCCCCTTCCCCCACTGCATCCCTCAACCAGCCCAGTTCATCCCCTCCCCCCACTGCACCACACAACCAGCCCAGCTCTTCCCCCCCACCCACTGCATCCCAAAACCAGTCCAACCTGTCTCTGCCTCCCTAACCGGTTCTTCCTCTCACCCATCCCTTCCTCCCACCCCAAGCCGCACCCCCAGCTACCTACTAACCTCATCCCACCTCCTTGACCTGTCCGTCTTCCCTGGACTGACCTATCCCCTCCCTACCTCCCCACCTACACCCTCTCCACCTATCTTCTTTACTCTCCATCTTCGGTCCGCCTCCCCCTCTCTCCCTATTTATTCCAGTTCCCTCCCCCCATCCCCCTCTCTGATGAAGGGTCTAGGCCCGAAACGTCAGCTTTTGTGCTCCTGAGATGCTGCTTGGCCTGCTGTGTTCGTCCAGCCTCACATTTTATTATCTTGGAATCTCCAGCATCTGCAGTTCCCATTATCTCTCAACCAAGAACATATTTGATTGCACATTTTAATTGATTTCTTTGTATAATTAAAATTCTAAGATGCAAAAGCAATAGGCTTGAGAGGTGGAAACATTTTCAAAAAAAATCAAACAGACAGTGATAGAGCAAGCTGTTAGGAGGTTAACATGAATAACGTAGCACATTGCCCAAAGCTTTTCCGTTGCACTATTCACGATAGTTCAGATGGTGTATGTGTGGAAATCAGTCCTTTTCATCGGGATCATATATCTCAGTTCTGCAGTCTGCTAGCTGAAAATATAAATTGAATTTTCAATTGTAATTTTTTTTATCACTGGTGTATTCTAAAATATCTTCAAAAATATGAATATTGCAGATACAACTGACAATAATGAAATGAGCAACACTATCAACATCCATGCAATTTGCAGAGTTAAAAAGAGAATCTCTCCCTTCTAATAAGAAACATATTACATCATTAGTGCAAGTTAGAAGTTCACTGATAAGTGTTGTCAATACTGAAATAATTTGTGTATGTAACTGCCAGAAGCAGAACAAGAAGCGAAGGAAAAGAGAAGTTTCAGAAATAAAATCTATATTTTGCAATTTTAGTTTGTATTCACATTGACAGACACATGTATGTAGACATTCCATGCAGGACTAAGGGAGTGACAACACAGTGTGAAGCTGGAGGAAGATAGTAGGTTAGGCAGCATCAGATGAGCAGGAAAGTTGACATTTCAGGTCAGGACCCTTCTTCAATTGAAGTCCCTACACGTCCCCCCCTCATCCGCATCCCAGGCTCCAAGCATATCTTCCACATTAAGCAAATGTTCACCTGCACTTCTGCTAATGTGGTACATTATATCCACTGTTCCCGATGTGGCATCCTCTACATTGGGGAAACCAAATGGAGGCTTGGAGACTGTTTTGTGGAGCAACGCCACTCAATTCATGACAAAAGACTATGCATCCCAGTCACGAACCACTTAAATTCCCCCTCCTACTCCTCGGATGACATGTCCATCCTAGGCCTCCTCCAGCGCCACAATGAGGCCATCCAAAGGTTGCAGGAACAGTACCTCATATTCCACTTGGGATCCCTGGAGCCCAATATTGGTCTCAATGTGGACTTCACAAGCCTCATAACTTCCCCACTCCCGACATCATCCCAAAACCACCTTCCCCACCTCCTTGGCATGTCTGTTTTTTCTCCCACCTATACCCTCCTTCCACGTCACTGACCAACGCCCACCCCCACCCCCACTTTTTACCTACTAGCCTTATACACACCTCCTTGACTGTCCATCTTCCCTCCCATCTAACTGGCCCTCCCTCCTAACTGACCAAACCCCATCCCAACTCCCCACCTGCACTCGCCTTTAGTGGTTTCATCCCCGCTTCCTTGACCTGTCTGTCTTCTCTCCATGTATCTGCTCCTCTATCCACCTTCCATCATTGCCTCCCTGTCTCTCTATTTATTTCAGAGTCCCCTTACCCTCCCCCATTTCTGAAGAAGGGTCCAGACCCTTTGGCTAGTTTTGGGATGAAGTCAGGAGTAGGGAAGTTTTGAAACTTGTGAAGTCCACATTGAGACCATTGCTGTTCCTGCAACCTTTGCATGGCATCGTTGTGGCACTGGAGGAGGCCTAAGATGGACATGTCATCCGAAGAGTAGGAAGCGGAGTTGAAGTGGTTCGAGACTGGGATGGATAGTCGTTTGTCATGAAATGAGTGTAGGTGCTCCACAAAGCGGTCTCCAAGCCTCTGTTTGGTTTCCCCAATGTAGAGGAGGCCACATCGGGAACAGCAGACCTAATATACCACATTAGCAGGAGTGCAGGTGAACATTTGCTTAATGTGGAAAATATGCTTGGAGCCTGGGATGCGGGTGAGGGGGCAGGTGTAGCACTTGCATTGAAGAAGAGTCCTGGCCTGAAATGTCAACTTTCCTGCTCCTCTGATACTGCCTAGCCTACTGTCTTTCTCCAGCTTCACACTGTGCTGCCACTCCCTTAGTCCTGCATGGAATGTCTGCATACATGTGTCTGTCAATGTAAATACAAACTAAAATTGCAAAATATAGATTTTATTTCTGAAACTTCACACAGCTTCCCAGGGTTGAGACATCTTTAGCCAGTTCGCCAATACTTCCACATGCTCCTATCTCCTTTTGTCTCAGACAGAAAGGCTGATCTCTCTCTGAGAGTGATGTAGATCTTCTGCTCACAAGAATTGTGTATTCTTCCTTTTGCCTATGTTTGCTTTCAATTTGTGCTGCAAATGTGTATTCATCCCCTTCACCATCCTGTTCCTTGACATACAGCTTCCTTCACTTCTACAAGTCACACAGTTTGTTTGTATCTTCCTTCCAGTTTGTACTACTTTCAGGTTAAGCATCATTAGATCATGGTGATCAGTATTCCTTATTATCCATGAAAATCACAATTGAGCCCTTTACAAGTGATCCAAACTCTTACACATCCTTTCCAAACATTCTTAAAATCAATTACATATTCCACAGACCTTTGAAAGAAATTACATAGTGTCCTGACTATACTGCTTCTGAGATCAAAGGTTATCACACTCAAAACAACATCATGTGTTGATGGGAGGTTACTGAATGCAAAGTAACTCCCATTTTCAGACATTACAACAATGATTGTCCCTCAAAAAGTACTTAATTGACTGTAAGGCTCTTTAAGATGCATTTTCTTTTCAATTTGAATTCTGGCAACACCGACCTTTTATGGCTTTAATGAAACTCTTCATCCATTGGGCCTTAGGATTCATGCATAATTTCTTCCCATTTTTCATGGTAACACTGTAAAAAGGTCAATTTTTTAAAATCTAATTCTCATAGATTTCAGATGAAAATTCAGTAAAATAAAAGACACTTAAAAATAAAAAAGTAAACACCCAAACACTAAGTAATCAAAGTAGTAAAGAGTCCATCTTAGTAAATGAAAAAAGCAAAAGACAAATTAAGATTTCAGTTCGTTCATTACAACAGAATGTTCTGATACATCTACTCACATTATCTCTATTGCCATGCAGTGAGATCCTCTTGGAATGTACTTTATGCTGCGAATTAATTTTGGATCAAAATGACTGGCAGTAGTCCGGATACACTTACAGCGTCCCTGGATTCCTGGGATTGGAATCCCTATGAATAAATATTTTAATTTATATTCAATTACTAGTTGAAACAGAGAAGAGCTTTGTGTTTTTGTCTAGATTGAAATTTTCATGTTTGTTCTGTACATGACCTATTTTGATAGAGTAATACTCTAAAATGCAAACACCACAGAGATTAATTTGAGACTACCCAACACAGTCCATGTATTGAACCTATAACTTGTTGAAGCCCTCCTCAGTATTGACTATTCACTACTACCCTTCATCCCTAATTTGGTATCATCTGCCAATTTAGAAATTATGTTTTAATTTCAATGTCCAAATTGTTGATCTAATTTGTGAATTACTGTGATCCTAGCAATGGATCCTTGTGCAAAATGACTTCCTATTTTCTGACACTCTGAATAATGATCTCTACTCCCACTCTCCGTGTTCTATCTTCAGGCCAGTGTGCAATCTATTCTGTCACTTGTCTCTAGCTCAGCAATCTCTCACCTCATTCATTAGTCAATTCTCATCTACTTTTGAGAATCCATATAAATTGCATCCACTACATTAGCATTGTTTAATACCTCACATATACCGTACAAACCGTACATTGTCGGGAACAGCGTCCTCTTCCATCTGTTACTATTTTGCCTGATGTTTCTTGATTTGATTTCATTGTTCCCCTTTGCCTTCCTAATTGCATTTTGCGTGCATCTTTCTTAATGCTGAATCGGTTCGTTGTCTTTATGCAACCTTGGGGTCTGAAAGTCCTTTCCATTGCTATTGAGTTTTTAATAGCATGTTCCATCTTAAAATCAACCTCACTGACGCCGAAATTTAATGTTTGCAAGTTTTGCAGCCTCATTCCTTCAGATTTTAATTGTTGCACATTTAAAAATTAAAGCAATATTTTCAAACTCTTTCACTTTCACCATCTACTCACAATTTGGGCGTCTCTTGCTGCAGCTTGACAGAACTTTGTTGTAGGAAAGTGCTGGGACATCACGTCCAACCAAATATTGAACGATTGAAATAATTATGAATTAGACGTGTGTTAAACATGAGGTATGTCAAATTATGCCACAGTGTCACTATATGGTTCCTGCATGACAGTGTATATGTAGAATAAAAGGCACAAAATACTATGTTGTCCATAAACTGTTTTTAAGCCGATAAATTAGCTTATTCAGTGAGGAATTAATTCATTTCAAACAGGGAACTTCACTGGTGAACTGTACCAGAACTAATCTCGGATTTAGTATTTGACATGCTGAACCAATAGCAGAGAGGCACGGGTTAATTTCTAATTACACTTTTGATTTTTCCGTGATCATGAAGATTGATGAATTGAGAACAATGTCCGATAGAATAACAAATAGATTTGGCAGCGAGATACGTGCTAGGTATGATCTAGTTTCCTGTTTTCCTTTGTCTATATAAGCCACAACTAGTTGCGACAAGCACCACTGTTTTTGTACAAGATCATAAAGTGTGAAGCTGGATGAACGCAGCAGGCCAAGCAGCATCTCAGGAGCACAAAAGCTGACGTTTCGGGCCTAGACCCTTCATCAGAGTGCTCTCTGATGAAGGGTCTAGGCTCGAAACGTCAGCTTTTGTGCTCCTGAGATGCTGCTTGGCCTGCTGTGCTCATCCAGCTTCACACTTTATTATCTTGGATTCTCCAGCATCTGCAGTTCCCATTATCTCTGATACTGTTTTTGTACATACTGAGCTGTCTACAATATGCGGTTCCTTTTGTTTCTGAGCAATAAATAGCCACTTCAAAAGCTGGGATCGTTTCTGTCGTGGATAACTTAACTGCGAAATGTTAGCTTTGGACGGAGGTGATCACCACCAAAAATAACGCCAGTTCAGCAGAATCACACGCTACAAAATGATCAATTTCCTTTTTTGTTGTTGTTTGATATGTTGTAAGTGAGCTATACAAGACAGATATCGGAAATAAACACTAAAAACAAAATAAGAGTGCTGGGGGCTGACAGCGTGTCAGGCAGAATCCATGCAGAGAAAGCAAGTTCACATTTCGAACCTCGGTATCTTTTCAGCTGAGCTCGCTCCCTCCCGATGGATGCTGCCTGAGCGGTGTGCTCGCCAGCATTTTATGTTTTCCGCGCAGATTTCAGCATCTGCAGCAAATGCTCCTCTACTGTCAGAAATAAACAGCATGGGAACTGCAGGAAGCGTTAACACTGGGTCGTAATTAACTTTGGCATGTTACATTCCTCCAGCTGCTGCCTTCTCCTTCCCGAAAGAGTAGCGGGAGTGTTGAACCATGTTGTCACACCTACCAGAAAGTCTCCTGCACGCCGTGAAGTTTCAGAAAACAGGGAATTAAAAACCAAACGGGATGATGTCCTTCCATCTCGCTCGATTTTGTAAGTGCAGATTATAGTTATAACATGAACGCTGTTCAATTCCCATTCTGTTCCAATAACTGTGGAACACACGGGGTACACATGCCAGAATGGAACAAACAGCTACAATTGAAATCAAAGGATTTTTTTTCAGTCTAAAACAGAAGTTGACAAATATCGACATACCCTGTGCAGTTACGGCACACAGAAGCAGGGCCAGGATGGTCAGAGTAACTGCTCTTTTCATCTTGCACGCCTGGGGTACTGGTGAGGTTTAAGCCGAGGGGCTTCTAATTACCGTCTCCGCACCTCTCAGTCGAGTGGAGTCGAACTGAAGATTTCTCCAGGAACCCTCTATTTATTAAATATGTCCACTTTCATTTTGCACGACCTAAAGAGGTGGCCATTAGTAAATATGGGAAACTCCTGAGGGAATCTCCCTTCCGAATTAAACATTCTGAGCTCTTCTTTACACTAAACAAAATGAAACGGCGGTCAATAACATTCCTTGGGACAGACGTTATCAGATGACCTTTAGCAATTCAACTGAAAGATCATTAACCCATGATTCCCTGTCCATAGATGTCACTTCTCTGCTGCAAGTTTTACGGCATCATCTGTTTTATTTAGTTGTGATAATTCTTACACATTCACCTCCTGGCAACATTTTTTCACGGCAAAGATAAATCGAATTAATCCCTGAATCTGTTGTGATCACTAACGCCATCCATCTCCTGGTTTTTTTTTTATCGCCCTCCCCATTGGAGGATGATGGGGAAAAAAATAACACTTGTATTTCTGTAGCACCTTTCAGGACCATTGAATGTACGAAGTCGTTTAACAGTGAAGCTCTTTCCAGATGTCATTACAATGTTGTAACATAGGAAACATGTCAGCCGCCCAAGCGGCTAAACTGACATGGTCCCAACCCGTAATGTCAACTTTCCTGTTCCTCTGGTGCTGCCTGGCCTGCTGTGTTGCTCCAGCACTACACCGTATTCTCTGTCTTCAGCATCTGCAGTCGTTGCTATCTCTGCGCTACTGTGCTGATGCTTCCAGGGCCTGTGCACGTTGTTTGGCGAGCCAACACCTGTCACAGCATTGATTTCCAATTCCAGAATTCGCCGCCGCTGTGAACATTTGGAGCACCACGCAGAAGGAAACAAAAATAGCGTGAACGCCGCGCACCACTGTTAACCACTGGCAAAGAGGCATTGATTAGATACGTTAAAAAAAAATCACGGATAGCAACGGATCTGCTGCAGACAATCCAGATCCAGATCTGACACTTGGCTCACAGGGGAAAATCCTCAGTCTACTTTTACTCACTATAACTTTAAAAAGAAACACAATTTAGATTAACAGCGTTAAAACCTGATTTACAGGAAACATGTCTCTTTTCCACTGGCTGTACTTTACATTATACTTCAGAGGACCTTAATGTTCGCAGTTACAAATATTTGGAAATAGTTCCAATGATGCACGTATTAATTACAATGAACTTGTGCTTATATTGTGTGCTTCAAACCCTCCGGTTGTACAATGGAGTACTTATCAGGCCCCGTCACTATTCCAATGTAATTCCAAAGTTGTTTACAATTGCCACCAGCAATGGATTTCAAATCAAATGATGTAGCAGCACCATGGATGGAAAACCTTTCTGATATTTTTGCGCCTACGGAGATGTTGTATATGTACAGTGCAGTTTTCTACTATCTTTACTGTTTCCAAAAAAGCTCCTTCAGAAATAACAAAGCCAAGACAAAGCAACTTTGACTAATTAGCCAATCAGTAATTATAAGCCTAACACAGTGTGTGTGCTAAATCAACTATGTTGCTAATCCCATCTCTGCTATTTTAATGCTAACATGAATCTTTTCAAGCAAAATATGTTCATTCTTTGGTAAAGAAACTGGAGAACAATTTCGGAAGCATCGATGGAATAATGTTACAGCAAATCTGGATTATTATTGGAATTTGGATATTACTGACAATGTTAGAAATTGAGAGATGCCAAATTGTCCTGCAAAGTGAGGAATGAGTCAGCTTTCTGAACTCTTTTCAATCTCTGTATGAGTGTGTGGTAGCAGCTTGGTAGATTTGAATAAACTGCTTTGCCACAGTGAAAATCAGTTACAGTTAAGTGCCTTAGCATGGGAGTAGATTAACATATAAGCCAAACAAAGATATTATAGAAGGGAGGAATGCCTGTAAAATTCCCCAAGTCATATTTGACCAACCACCCACCCCTTTCCAACATGTCAAAGTTTTTACAAGGGACAGATAAGGCTTGCTTAGAGTGTCTGCCCATCCTCATCCCTTTTGAGGTTGAGTAGTCAACACTTGGCTACTTGAAACTGTTACACACCATCAATAATTTTGAGGTGTGCGGGAGGAAGTCAGAGAAGAGGGAGTGGAAACCTGGCAAGTTGGTCTGCTTGGGCCTTAGCAGGATTGACGTGGAGATGGTGGCAATTCCATTGATACCCTCTTTTCCTGATTGCCAGTCCACAAGATCTGACAGGAAATAGCAAGAACTGCATGTGCTGGAGTCAGAGTCAATAGTGTGTGGAGCTGGAGGAGCACAGCAGGTCAGGCAGCATTAGAGGAGCAGCAAAGTCAACATTATCATTTTACATCCTTCATCAGTACTGGACCAAGCTCAAAACATTGACTTGCCTGCTCCTCTGATGCTGCCTGACCTGCTGTGTTCCTCCAGCTCCACACTGTGTTGACACAAGTTCTGACACTCCACCCAGGTATCAGTACACTCCCTTCCCCTTTCCTAACCTTTTGAATGCAGCATGGAAATGCACTGCTGAATTGAACTTTGCCAAATTAACCACTTTACAGCTAAATTTTAGCCATTGCCTTGCTCATTTATAAAGCGCAGTTCCACTATCAAGCATTGTGTCATAACAATGGGGGAACCAGAAATCACTTGTGAACAGACTGAAGTTTAATGCCAATACTGTATAGAATGGGCCGAAGGACTAAAAGGTAATGATGATATTCACAGCTGCATGAGAAAATAGATTGTACAGGATGGGAAAATAGGCTGGGAAAGTTTAGAATGATACTTGACAAGCTGCATGACCTTGAACGAGTCCTGTGAATATTCCTTTAAGAACCGACGATGACACCTGCAGCTTGTTTTCCCATCCTGTGTTGACTGTACCAGCCAGCAGTTTTATCTTTCTGTAGCTGCTTTCTTTATGCTGGCTGTTCGTTGCACTGTATAAGAGAGAGAGTTTCATTCTAAATTGTGGGACTTTGCCTCAGACTGGAATCGTGAGCAGTGCCAGGAACAAGCTCAGCCCCCAGACCAACCATCGATTGACGGATCCCCGACTGCCAGAAGGGTGTGAGGCTTATTGTTTTTTTCCCTCTTTTTTCATTCCTTTTATTTACTTAATAAATGCTCCTTTCTTTCTCGTCTTTTATTGTTACTCAATAAATGTTCATATTTAAGCAAATATGCAGGGATGGTCATGTCTTACCAACTTAATAGAATTCTTTGAGGACGTGACAATGTTGATTGATGAGGGAAAGCCTGTAGATGTCATATACATGGACTTCAGTAAGGTGTTTGATAAGGGTCCCCATGGCAGGCTGATGGAGAAGGTGAAGTCGCATGGGGTCTAGAGTGTGCTAGCTCAATGGATAAAAAAACTGGCTAGGCAACAAGAGACAGAGAATAGTAGTGGAAGTGAGCTTCTCAAATTGGAGAACTGTGACCAGTGCTGTTCCACAGGGATCTGTGCTGGGACCACTGTTGTTTGTGATATACGCAAATGATTTGGAGGAAGGTATAGGTGGCCTGATTATCAAGTTTGCAGATGACACGAAGATTGGTGGAGAGGCAGATAGTGAAGGGGACTGTCAGAGATTACAGCAGAATGTAGATAGATTGGAGAGTTGGGCAGATAAATTATAGATGGAGTTCAATCCGGGTAAATGTGAGGTGATGCATTTTGGAAGATCTAATTCAAGAGCGAACTATACCGTAAATGGAAAAGTCCTGAGGAAAATTGATGTACAGAGAGATCTGGGTGTTCAGGTTCATTGTTCCCCGAACATAGCAACGCAAGTCAATGGAGTGCTCAAGAAGGCATATGGCATGCTTTCCTTCATCTGAGGTATTGAGTACAAGAGTTGGCAGGTCTTGTTACAGTTGTATAGGGCTTTGGTTCAACAACATTTGGAATACTGCGTACAATTTTGGTCGCCACATTCCCAAAAGGATGTGGATGCTTTGGAGGTTCACCAGGATGTTGCCTGGTATGGAGTGCGCTAGCTATGAAGGGAGGTTGAGTAGATGAGGATTATTTTCATTAGAAAGATGGAGATTGAGGGGGGACCTGATTGAGGTCTACTAAATCATGAGGGGTATAGACAAGGTGGATAGCAAGAAGCTTTTTCCCACAGTGGGGGACTCAGTTACTAGGGGTCATGAGTTCAAAGTGAGAGGAGGAAATTTTAAGGGAGATATGCATGGGAAGTTCTTTACGCAGAAGGTGATGGGGGCCTGGAATGCGTTGCCAGCGGAGGTGGTAAACGCAGACACGATAGTGTCTTTTAAGATGTATCTGGACAGGTACATGGATGGGCAGGGAGCAAAGGGATACAGACCCTTAGAAAGTCAGTGACAGGTTTAGACAGAGGATCTTGATCAGCGCAGGCTTGGCGGGCCGAACAGCCTGTTCCTGTACTGTAATTTTCTTTGTTCTTTGTTCTTTGTTCTTAAATTGCTGTTGTCGAGCCTTTTTTTGACTACATTTAAGCAAATCTGAAAAGAACTGTTTGGATACACTCTGTGATCCAAGACAAATATGTAATGACAAACAATAATGGTGGATGTAAATTTCATGGTTACTTAGAGTAACAGAGAGAGAGAGAGACTTGAAATGTCACACCTGATACATTGTCAAGGAAGCTTCAAAAGGACATATATATGGGAGAAATGAATCCCAAACTGCACTTTGATTTCCTGGATATTATCTCAAGCTGTGAATATGATCAGAGATAGACAATAGTCTGAGAAAAAAATAAGTTTTGTTTCATAGAATCCCTCCACTGTGAAAGCAAGCCATTTGGCCCACCGAGTCCACACTGACCCTCCAAAGAGCATCCTACATAGGCCCAGACTCTACCAAGACCCTGTAACCCTACACGTACCATGGCAAATCCACCTAATCTACATATTCCTGGAAACTATGGACAATGCACCCAACCTGCACATCGCTGGACTGTGGGAGGAAACTGGAGCACCCAGAGGAAACCCATGCAAATACGTGCAAAGAATGTATATAGCCCACATAGACAGTTGCCTGAGGTTGGAATCAAACCTGGGTCCCTGACACTGTGAGGCAGCAGTGTTGACCACTGAACGATAGTGCCATGCCTTCCCCTTTTAAGCAAGGTCAAGGGTTAAAGCCAGTTCATCCCTGATCTGTGGCTGTTATTGGAAGAAAGAGTGCTCTGTATTGAGGTACTTGAGTGTAGTAGCCTGGCTTCGCGAATGAGAGTGCTATGAAATTTACAACTGAAGAACCATCCACATTGCAGGTGAAGGAATCTATTTCTCTGTGAACTAGAAGCCAGCAAGTCAACCAAAAGGAAAAGGACAAAATAATTTATTGTAACTTGCAAAACCAGATTGTTTAATGTTCCACTATCTACTCTCCATGAGCAACCCAGAGACTGAGCCATACATCTATTAAATTTTATCACTTTTTTGGATTCATCTCATTTCTAATATGTGCATATTTATGCTGCATTATTATTTCTTCTCACATTTAATTCATTCAATTGTAGTTTCAAGAAAGGCTGGTTAAATTAGCTCCTTTAAAAATAAATTCACTTATTCTAGCAGAAAGATATTCATTACGGAAGTGATCCTTTGTAAATGAATTTGTTGACACCATCTGGGAGAGGCATATCTACAAAGAAGAAGAACCAATTCATCCCAGAGTATTGTCCTGGATCTCTAGGCTAATAGTTCAGCAACATTGCCATTTTGTCATATCTACTGCATCTCCCTCCTCACCTGGAAGGTTGACAATTTGTGGTATCACAACAGTAACAAACTGGGGAAAGTCTGCCGGGGCTGGTTGTAATAAATGGGCAAATCCCACCTATGGGTCTGGTATTTCTCCAAATCTGTTAGCTTTGTCACATTCTAATATATTTTCTCTTCATTGTAATTTTTTAGTTAAGCTTTGTTTTTTTTTTAAATTCCATCCAAACTGTTTTTTCCACATTTATATTTTTTTTTAATTTAATTCTATCTTTAATAGCTAACTGCAGATGGTGGGGATTTTTTTTCCTTACTTGTTGCATCACATTTAATCTGTATCTTCAGATATATCCCCTTAAATATCTGCTACTGCATTCCCATTGACCAATCTTTTAACCTGGTGTGCTTTCTCACTTTAGCCAGTTCTGCCTTCATACCTTCATAATTGAGGGTATTAATTAAGTTCATTATTAATTATTAATGCTTATTTAATTGTAAAAGATGCTTTTGGTTAGGTTCGTCACTCCCTCAAATCAATTATATAACTTAATATAATGGTTGTAATGATTGTAACAAGATCAACTAGTTAGACCTTGGAGCATATGATTCCCTGATTGGGACTGTTAATTTTGTCCAATCAGGGAGCCCTGGCTGACAGATAAGAACAGGAGGGTCAGACATGCTGCTCACCCTGAGAGCTGGGCTCTGAGGAAGCTGAACCAGTGCCAAGCACTGTGCACATGGAAATAAAAGTTGACTTGGTGATGGAATACTAGCCTCTATGGAGTTATTTTAATAGTCACAAAGAAATCATTAATTAATCCTATCTCATTTCATAATGCTAGGTTTAGTATATCCTTCTCTCTAGGCAGCCCCAAAACATGTCACTCTAAGAAAATATCTCAAAAAATTCTATGAACTCTTTCTCATAGGATACCTTTGCTAATCTGACTTTTCCAAACTATATTGAAGTATAGAGAACTTTGTCAATCCCCTGACTATGCTGTAGCCTATCACCATAGTATTCTTACCCACTTGAATGGCTTCCTGCACCAGTTTGTCATAATTAGCTGGCTTATACAACCCAAACCCACCACTTTCATTGAAATAACTTGAAAGACTCTCAAACCTATTGGACAAGTACAAAGGCTTCTACTCTCCTTTCCTGCCTCACTTACTGTCACAATCTCCTGTCCCTGAACACTCACCAAATCAAAGACCAAATCCTAAGAGGTACAACTGACTTCTTGTGTAATGACTCCAGTTCCACATCCCTGATGTGTTGCAATATCTGTAGCCAAAACTGCTCCAGTTCCAAATACTTTATTACAGGCATGTTTGCCTTGGCTCGCCATAGCATCCAGGAGCTCCCAGATGCTCTAGCTGTGGCACATCACCCATGCTGCCATCCTTAATTTCTTCCAAGAAACCATTTAGCTTTTTCATTTTACTTGCATTTTTATTTATTTTCTTTTTTTCAACCTCACTACCAGTAGCTATAATATTTTAAACATTTCAAATAGAATAAGCTTAGTCACTCACCAGATGCTCACCAAATAAGTATCTTATTCACTTGTAGAAGGAAAAGCGATATTTCTACCGTAAATTAGCACCTGCCATGGTAGCTCAGTGGCTGGCACTGCTACTTCACAGCCGAAGGCACCCAGGTTCAATTTTACCCTCGGATTACTGCCTGTGTGGAGTTTGCACATCCTCCTAGTATCTGTGTGGGTTTCCTCCCATAGTCCCAAATTGCACAGATTAAGTGGATTGGCCCATCGTGTCTGGGGATGAGTTGGTTAAGTGGATTAGCCAGGGGAAATGCAGGGTTATGGGGGTAATAGAAGGGTTGATTCTGGGTGGGATATTCTTCAAAGATTTGGTGCAGATTTAACTGGCTGAATGGCCTGCTTCCATACCGTAGGTGTTCTGTTATTAAACTGCTATTGCCTTACTTCCTGCATGCATAATAAAAGTTGCAGTTATCCATTATTTCAGTTCACTAATAATTTAATGTACAGATAAGTGCTCATTCAAAAAATCAGCACTTAACGGGGTTCAATTTTAACTGGCTCACAATCAACCTGGGGTGGGGTGCAGATGGGAAGGAAAAAATCCAATGGAGAATTAAAGTTGTCACCGAGGACATGACACCAATGTGCTCACTTTACAGCCTTACTGTCTTCATAGTATTAAATTGGAGAGGGTTCAGAAAAGATTTACAAGAATGTTGCTGGGACTGGAGAGTTTGAGCTATAAGGAGAAGCTGGATAGGTTGGCACTACTTTCACTGAAACATAGAAGGTTGAGCGATAATGTTTTAGAGGTTTATAAAATCGTGAGGGGCATAGATAAGGTCTTTTTCCCTGAAGGGGAGGGAGTTCAAAACTAGAGGGCATATTTTTTAAGGTGAGAGGAGAAAGATTTAAAAGGAGCATGAAGGGCTACTTTTTCACACAGAGGGTGGCTCAAATATGGAATGAACTGGCAGAGGAAATGGTAAATGCAGGTGCAGTTACAACATTTAAAAGACACTTGGGCAGCTACATGAATAGGAAAGGTTTAGATGGAAATGAGCCAACGCAGGCAGGTGGGACCAGTTTACTTTGGGAAACTTGATCGGCATGAATGAGTTGGCCTGTTCCTGTCCTGTATGACTCTATGACTCTGTGTTAATATCTAAGTCTCATTCAGCTATTGTGACATTTGGCAGAGGAAGTTGAGCGTAGATGCTGTCGCTGAGACAGAGAAACAGTGTTGGGGCCAGGACACCCAAGAAGCTCCTTCAGGGAGGTGTGGGGGACACCAGTGCTGGGAACCTACAGAATTAATATCTATTTGTAGCTTTAGTTGAGGATTCTATAATTCTACAGATTAAACAAGAGAAATTGTAGAAGCTTGAACTGAAAAGTCCACAAGTCAATAATCAACCACCGGATACATCTCCACAAGTGACATAGGTACATCCCCAGGAAAGTTGAATAAAACCATTCACCACTCCCTCTCCTGGGCACCCAGCTGATTCACGCTATTATCTGGATTCAGCGTTATCTGTGAGTTTCTAATGGCCCAATTTGAAACTGACTCCAGAGCAGCCTAGGCCCAAACGTCAGCTTTCTTGCTCCCAAGATGCTGCATGGCTTGCTGTGTTCATCCAGTTCTATACCTTGTTATCTCGTATTCTCCAGCATCTGCAGTTCCTATTATCCCAGAGCAGAACCAGCCTGGCTGCTTTCACATGAATTACAATGACAAGTATATGACCTCAGCTTCATCCACCACCTTAACACAATGTCTGAGTCACAGATACCTTACTTATTATTTTTAATCATTCAAGAGATATGAACATCGCTAACCAGGCCAGCATTTAATGCCTTTCCCTACTTGCCTTTGAGAAGTTATCTGAGCTGCGTTCTTGAACTACTGCAATCCATTTGGCTTAGGGGCACCCACAATGCAGTAGGGTGACAGTTTTAGAATTTTGACCCAGAGGCACTGAAGGAATGGCAATGTATTTCCATGATAGACAATAGACAATAGGTGCTGGAGTAGGCCATTCGGCCCTTTGAGCCAGCACCACCATTCATTATGATCATGGCTGATCATCCACAATCAGTATCCTGTGCCTGCCATATCCCCATAACCCTTGATTCCACCATCTTTAAGAGCTCAATCCATCTCTTTCTTGAAAGTAGCCAGAGAGTTGGCCTCCGCTGCCTTCTGGGGCAGAACATTTCCTTATATCCACCACTCTCTCGGTGAAGAAGTTTTTCCTCAACTCTGTTCTAAATGTCCTCCCCCTTATTTTTAAACGGTGTCCTCTGGTTCTGGACTCATCCATCAGCAGAAACATGTTTCTTGCCTCCAGAGCATCCAAACCCTTAATAATCTTATACGTCTCAATCAGATCCCCTCTCATCCTCCTAAACTCAAGTGTATACGAGCCCAGCCGCTCCAATCTTTCAACATATGATAGTCCCGCCATTCCAGGAATTGACCTCGTGAACCTACACTGCACTCCCTCAATAGCCAGAATGTCCTTCCTCAAATTTGGAGACCAAAACTCCACACAATACTCCAGGTGCGGTCTCACCAGAGCCCTGTACAGCTGCAGAAGGATCTCTTTGCTCCTATACTCAATTCCTCTTGTTATGAAGGCCAGCATGCCATTAGCTTTCTTCACTGCCTGCTGTACCTGCATGCTTGCTTTCATTGACTGATGTACAAGAACACCTAGATCTCGTTGTGCTTCCCCTTTACCTAACTTGACTCCATTTTGATAATAATCTGCCTTCCTGTTCTTGCCACCAAAGTGGATAACCACACATTTATCCACATTAAACTGCATCTGCCATGTATCCGTCCACTCACCTAGCCTGTCCTTGTCACCCTATATTCTCATAACATCCTCCTCACATTTCACACTGCCACCCAACTTTGAGTCATCAGCAAATTTGCTAATATTACTTCTAATGCCTTCGTCTATATCATTAATGTATATTGTAAACAGCTGCAGTCCCAGCACCAAACCTTGTGGAACCCCACTGGTCACCGCCTGCCATTCCAAAAGGGACTCATTTATCACTACTCTTTGCTTCCTGACAGCCAGCCAATTTTCAATCCAAGCCAGTATTTTGCCCCCAGTACCATGTGCCCGAATTTTGCTCACCAATCTCCTATGTGGGACTTATCAAACGCTTTCTGAAAGTCCAGGTACACGACATCCACTGGTTTTCCTTTGTCCATCTTCCTAGATACATCCTCAAAAAATTCCAGAAGATTAGTCAAGCACGATTTCCCCTTTGTAAATCCATGCTGACTCTGACCTATCCTGTTACTGCTATCCAAATGAGTCTTAATTTCATCTTTTATAATTGACCCCAGCATCTTTCCCAACACTGACATCAGTCTAACCGGTCTATAATTTTCTGTTTTCTCTCTCCCTCCTTTCTTGAAAAGTGGGACAACATTAGCCACCCTCCAATCCGCAGGAATGGATCCTGAATCTATAGAACATTGGAAAATGATTACCAATGCGTCCACAATTTCTAGAGCCACCTCCTTAAGTACCCTGGGATGCAGACCATCAGGTCCTGGGGTCTTATCAGCCTTCAGGCCTAACAGTCTATCTAACATCATTTCCTGCCTAATATAAATTCCCTTCAGTTCATCCATTACCCTAGGTCCTTCAGCCACTATTACATCTGGGAGATTGCTTGTGCCTTCCCTCGTGAAGACAGATCCAACGTACCTATTCAACTCTTCTGCCATTTCCTTGTTCCCCATAATAAATTCACCCATTTCTGACTTCAAGGGCCCAATTTTAGTCTTAACTATTTCTTTTCTTTTCACATACCTAAAAAAAGTTTTACTGTCCTCCTTTATATTTTTGGTCAGTTTTCCTTCGTACCTCATTTTTTCTCTGTGTATTGCCTTTTTAGTTATCTTTTGTTGCTCTTTAAAAGCTTCCCAATCCACCAGCTTCCCACTCATCTTTGCTATGTTATGCTTCTTCTCTTTTATTTTTATATGGTCCTTAACTCCCCTTGTCAGCCACGGCCGCCCCTGCCTTCCCTTAGGATCTTTCTTCCTCTTTGGAATGAACTGATCCTGCACCTTCTGCACCTATTAGGGTGCAACCCGACCCTCTTGTACAATTTACACTTACCCCAAAACATATCCCAGTGATACAAGAATTTAAATCCTTGCTTCCGGCTCCAGTTCCTCAGCCACACGTTCAAGTCCATTATCTCCCTGTTCCTGCCCTCTCCAGCCTGAGGAACTGGAAGCAAACCGGAGATAACCACCCTGGAAGTCCTGCTTTTCAGCCTTTTTCCAAGTTCTCTGAAGTCCCACTGTAGAATGTCCCTCCTTTTCTTCCCGACATCATTAGTGAGGACATGGACCACCACCTCTGGCTCTTCACAATCGCCCTGGAGGATTCCCTGCACTCTATCAGTGACGTCCTGGATCCTGGCACCAGGAAGGCAACACACCATCCTCAAATCCCACCTGTTGCCGCAGAAACCCCTTTCAGTCCCTCTCACTATGGAGTCCCCTATTCCCACAGCTCTGCGTGATGTCTGGCTCCTCGGCTCTGCATCTACACCAATATTTGACTCGCAGACCTGTCTGCCTCTCGGACTGGCAGTGTCGTCTGTCTCGACAGTTTCCAAGAGAGTCAACCTGTTTACAATAGGTACTTCCCCAGGGGTCTCTTATACTTCATTCATGTCTTCCTTCCTCATCGACATCCCCCTTCTCTCTTCAGGTATCCTCAGTGTAATGACCTCACTGAAGGTCCTGTCCAGAAAATTCTCGTTCTCTTGGAAGAGCCTGAGGTCCACTAGCTCTTTCTTCAGTGCTGCACCAACACAAATGACATGGAGGTGCTGACATTGGACTGTGGTGAGCAAGGTCACAGCTTTCAATATGTCATCAATGACAGCAAACATTTCACTAAGATCATCCCTACGCCTCCACTTCTCACCTTCAAACAACTGCCAAACTTAAACAGACCATCATTTGCAGCAAACTACCCAGCCTTCAGGATAACATTGATCACAACACCACATGACCCTGCCACAACAACCGCTGCCAGACATCATCAACATGGATACTACCATCGCACATGGGAACACCACCCCACGTACACAGCAGACACTCAGGTGACTCCAATAATGTCGTCCACTTCGTACACTGCAGGTAAGGATGCCGCGAGACAGGGTATATTGGCAAGACCAAGCAAACGCCAAGACAAAGATGAATGGACATCGCAGAACAATCACCAGACAGTAATGTTCCTCCCAGATGGGGAAAACTTCGGTGGTCAAGGACATTCAGTCCCCAATCTTTAACTAAGTGCCCTTAAAGACAACCTGTGAGATGCACAACAATGCAGAATCACCGAGCAGAAACCGACAGCCAAATTCAGTAGCCATGAAGACTGCCTCAACTGTGATTTTGGGTTCATTTTGTGCTGCATGTAACCCCACCATATTGTTCTGTTTCTGTAAAATCCTCCTTACTGTCCTGTTTTGACGTCATCACTTGTTTTGATCTCTATCTTAATTAGTTTGTACAGTTTTGGATTACTGGTTACTTTGGTTAGTCCCTTGGCATGTGACTCATACCTATCGTGTTATTCTAGTCATTTGGTTTGTCTCCAGCATCACTTTAATTTTAAATTTTTTGTAATTATTTCTCTGCTCAATTAAGCAGATTATAGGTCATACCTTCACTTGCTAGTCAGCTGCTGAGACTTTACTCACACCATCTGACACTGTTGATCACCTGCAGAGATTTATAATTCAGCTTGTCGACTCTCCACTCACTCGATTTGCATGATCTGTTGATCCCTCTACCTATAAATTATGTGCCAGTGTGCTCCTCGTCACTCCACCTGATGAAGAACCAGTGCTCTGAGAGCTTGTGATTTCAAATAAACCTGTTGGGCTATAATCTGGTGTTGTGCAACTTCTGACCTGGAATATATTTCCAAGTCAGGATGGTAAGTGACTTGGAGTGGATTTTGATAGTTCCTGGATAGTTGTCTGATAGCTCCATGTGTCTATTGCCATTGTTTTCTGATTAAGGGATTTTAGATTTGGAAAGTGTTGTTTAAGGAGCTTTGCTGTATTTCTACAGTGCATCTTGTAGATGGTAAACACTGCTGCTACTGAACACCAGTGGTGGAGGGTTGAGTGCTTGTGCATGTAGTGCTAATCAAGCGACTGCCTTGTCTTGAATGGTGTCAGGCATCTTGAGTGTTGTTGGAGCTGCAGCCATCCAGGCAAGTGGGGAATATTCCATCACACTCCTGGCTTATGCATTTGTAGGTGGTGGACAGGCTTTGGGGGTCCAGGAGGTTACTCCCTGCAAGATTCCTAGCATCTGATCTATTTGTGAAGCTACACTTTTTACACCAACAATTCAGTACCGTTTCTGGTCATAAAAATCCATGCGATTTTACAAGCTTTAACTTGAAATCAACCAGAATGTATCTTTTAGCATTGTTTCAGAAAAACATAGATGATTATCATTCGTCAATTCATTAAATTTATCCCCTCAAAGAAACTCACAACAGTTCATCTGAATATTAAGAAACAGTGACAACATACATTCATTATCAGAATCTCTTCTTATCTGGAGAGCAACAAAATTGCCATTAATTCTCCATTATTGCAGACATTAAAGTTGAACAATTGATATCATCCATCTCATTGAACATCCTCTACAAGTTCAGAATGTTTTCCCCATACCTGCAGTGTGTTTTGATTAGAAATTATTTTCTGACAATGATAAAGAATTGCAAGCAAATTGATTTCAGTCACAGAATAATTTGCATAAGCAGTTACTCTTAATAAACATTTGCAAGACTATGAAAAAAAATTCAAATCTGTCTCAAAGCCTTATGAAATATATCAGGCAGTTTTCATCAGCAGTGAGTAAACAATTACAGTGTGACTGAGTTAAAAATTAAAATCATTTTCATAAAATAAAGCAGGGTAAATATTCAAACAAGCCATCAGATGGTGCTAGCAGGGAATTAATATCCCAGACAAAACAACTTTCATTTCACTGTCCATCATCCTCCAGGTTCGCAGGTTTGGAACTAAGTCCATCCCATTGTGGCTTCAGTTCTCTCTTGTGTGAATTGGCACCTGAAGTTTAAAACAAAAATCGTATTTCCCAGCCAACTGCAACTGTTTATTTTAGTACAAAAAATATCAGGCAGGATTTTCCTGTGTGAACATAAGGAGGACGGCAAGTGAGTTTCATGGTGTAATTTCTGCGATAACCCAGTTATGCAGTACAATTGCTCACTTCTCATCTTATTATTTGTGTAAGCCCAGTGTTAGGCGTATTATTTAGCAAATCATGTGATGAAGAAGTCACTGCTGAGACCTCCTGCACTGCCACGGTGATGCCACCCGAAGGTTGCAGGAACAGCAACTCATATTCCGCCTGGGAACCCTGCAGCCATATGGTATCAATGTGGACTTCACCAGTTTCAAAATCTCCCCTTCCCCTACTGCATCCCTAAACCAGCCCAGTTCGTCCCCTCCCCCCACTGCACCACACAACCAGCCCAGCTCTTCCCCCCGACCCACTGCATCCCAAAACCAGTCCAACCTGTCTCTGCCTCCCTAACCGGTTCTTCCTCTCACCCATCCCTTCCTCCCACCCCAAGCCGCACCCCCATCTACCTACTAACCTCATCCCACCTCCTTGACCTGTCCGTCTTCCCTGGACTGACCTATCCCCTCCCTACCTCCCCGCCTATACTCTCTCCACCTATCTTCTTTAATCTCCATCTTCGGTCCGCCTCCCCCTCTCTCCCTATTTATTCCAGTTCCCTCTCCCCATCCCCCTCTCTGATGAAGGGTCTAGGCCTGAAACGTCAGCTTTTGTGCTCCTGAGATGCTGCTTGGCCTGCTGTGTTCATCCAGCCTCACATTTTATTATCTTGGAATTCTCCAGCATCTGCAGTTCCCATTATCACTGCTGAGACCTTCTGTCTTTCAAACTCTGAAGCCATCTTTAAAACGCAGACTGATACCACTTAAGATGCTGCAAGCCTGAAATGGCTCTTTACACTGCATTGTCCACCTCTTAAAGTCTCAAAACGTAGTCCTGAAAAAAAAAGCCACTCCTAGTTTCAGGGAGAAAGCTCTAAAGTATTGGTGAATGGGATAATGGAGAGGTCAGTGCTCTTCCCAGGTGACCACAACAGAATACTACACTATATGACATGTCCAGCCGGGACAGAGATGGAAACATGGGTCAGTGCTGACTCCATCATCTAAAGGGATACGCAGCAGTGCAAAAAGAAAGTCAATCACATCCTGCATTCCACAAGTGTACGTGGCACCACCACCCCTCTGCTACCTCCTCTTACAAGGCCATTGCTTTAAGGTTGGGAACTCAACACCAATGGCAGGGTGATATAGAGACAAGAGATCTTAACCTTCTTCAGGTACCCCTTCCTCTCTGGGTGACAAGTGGCACCTGGAAGCAC
This sequence comes from Stegostoma tigrinum, assembly GCF_030684315.1. Taxonomy (NCBI): domain Eukaryota; kingdom Metazoa; phylum Chordata; class Chondrichthyes; order Orectolobiformes; family Stegostomatidae; genus Stegostoma; species Stegostoma tigrinum. The sequence goes on from NC_081354.1 coordinate 69,880,996, forward strand.
CCACAGGAGGGACCAACACAGGCATGCAATAAGATTCTTCTCAGGACTATTGTGTCCTTCTGACAGCACCCTGCCTGTGATCCCAAAGACTACCACAGTTCACACTGACAAGGTTGAGCCCGCATCTGGGCAAAATATTCCATGAGGCATGAGGGGCAACTGCCTTTATTTTCCAAGTCAGCAGGGTCAGAGCACACTCTCTCCACCCCAGGTTCAGGCATTGAGACTGCATCTGGTGCTGGGAAGGACAGGTGGAAGAAAACAGACTGAGGGCACACTGCTGCTACATCATTATAAATATGCGATTAGTTCTGACAGTATATTTTCATTTGCACTGTTACAAAGTTTGCTGTCGTATTGTTTTCAGTGCAGCATCTAGTTAAATCAGACCCATGTTCAAGATGAGGTCCTCATCCCCAGCATGTAAAGAGTTTGCATTGCAATTGCAAAAGCAATCAAGACTTTGACTGTAGAAAACTTCACACAGCAGTGATCTTTAAAATCTATCTTTGAAGACTGTAGCCAAGGCATTGCACATTAATATGAAGGACACTGAAGTTAAAGCCAATCCCTGGGGATAGTACTAAACCCAGTGACCTACCTTATAGTTGACTGTGCAAAACCAGCAATGATTTCACACATCTCTTTTGGGAAAGGTTGTTCCTATATATGAGTTTCTCAATAACATTCAAGGCTGGGTGATGTTCACTGGCCAGCTCACATGTTCATTGCCCCTCCTAGTGCAGTTGTCTGCAGAGAAAAGCCTCTGGCAGGTCAAAGCCTGTTTTGGAGGATTTTCAAGCATGTCAAGGCAATGTTGCAGTCTCTGTCCTCCAAAATACTGAAGGAATACAGATAAAGGAAGTATCAGAAGGACTCATGTCAAACTAAAAACCAAAAGAACTGCAGATACTGTAAATCAGGAACAAAAACAAAGTTGCTCAAAAAGCTCAGCAGATCTGGCAGCATCTGTGAAGAAATTAAACAGAGTTAACATTTCGGATCCGGTGACCCTACCTCAGAACTGTCATGTCAAACTATTGGCTATCACAAGAACCTCGCTCACAAATGCCTCATATGTGTTTCCTGAAGGCACATTTCAGAGCTGCATAACTTTTGCGGCAAGTGACAAAGACACAATGTCTCATTGTTGAAGATATCATTAAGATGGATAATATAGTAGTTAGTGTATAAGAAAGAAGTGAAGAAAAAAAACGAGCAAGTTACAGATGTCCTTTACATTGTCAGGAATTTGATACAAAAACAAGCAAACAAAGTAACCAAGGAAGTGGCTGGATTTTAGGTTACCCGTGGCCTCTTTGGACCCTCTGGAATGTAATACTGGACCTCTTCATGGACGTCCTGGTGAATGTCCTAATCCTCAGCCTCAACCTCACCCTTGGGCATTAGTCTCACTGACCCATTTTGTTCCCATCAAGGGCATTCCTCCTTCATCTGTAAAACTTGTGAAGGGACCAGTAATATATAGCAATGATGTGGGACACTTTGCTTGGCCATGGCTGAGAAGTCCCACTGGAGCAGTCCAGCTATCAAACCTCATTCTCAGAAGGCCTATTGTCTATTCCACTATGAGCCAATTAGAAGAGTGTCCAGCAGTGTACTGTTATTCTGCACCAGTCTGTGCATTTCCAACAGGTTTGGAGCCAGATTTGGAGAGGGTATCCCGTGTCTCCCAGCAACTCTGCCTGTATGGACCAAGAATCTTGGAAAGAAGGAGGTCCCAGTGAATATGTATGAGTTATGGCATCTGTCAGGACATCTGATCCCTGCCAGGATATTGATGCTCCTCCAGTTTAGGTGCAACCCATCCTCCCAGTACAGGTCTCACCTGCCCCAGAAGATATCCCAATGATCCACATACCTGAAACTCTCCCTCTTACACCAGCTCTTTAGGCATGGATTTAGCTGGACTGTGAGTTATGAAATATTTATTCCTAATTTGGTGACTCTTTTGTTAAATGACCATCTTGGTCAGTCTTTGAATTAGAACAGACAATGAGAGCGCATGTCTTGCTGTCAAACAGGGACTCCAGAGTTTGGATGTTCAGGTTCACTTTCTGCCTACGTTGCCCTTGCAATTGGCCATTGATCCTTTACCCAATGGAATCAGTGCAGGGATGTTGCACACCCTACCCAATGGAGAAGAAAGCCAAGCTGGTTTTGATTCATGCTCTCTCACTCAAGCAGAGGCATGATATGCCCCAAGGGGAGATGGAGGCCCTGAACATCATTTTCAACCTGACGAAATGTTACCATAACTTACTGAGCTGTCATATCATTCCGCTGACATATCATCCTATCTTCATATTTGGTCATCTTCAGACCAGACACTGGAATTTCCTCGACAGCAGCCTCCCTCACTGGTGACAGCACCAGAGGTGAACCCTACTCCCTTCAGCTAACTTATATGATATAAAATACACGAGGTTGGAGCAACACGCACATGCAGATATATTGTCCAGGTTGCCCTTGCTCTCAAGTTAAGGGCAATCCAGTCTCAGGGTGAAGACTCTGTACTTCTCCCAATCAGGAAATGAGCCAGTGATGTGACACATTTGGAAATGATACCAGAAATGATATTGTTTTCAGCCAAGTGACGGATCTGCTCCTAAAAGGGCAGAAGTCACCTGGAACTTAAGCCGTACATGTTCCAGAGTTGGGAATTGTCAGCTTAGAACAGTTGCCTATGATGGGGAATGGGTGCAATCATCTCTCCGTATATCTCTGTGATACAAGTTGCGAGAGCAGTTGCACTAGGCTTATTGTGGGTAGTGAGGTCAAAAGAGCTTGACAGGATGTATTTTTGGAGGCTGAATTTGGATAACCAGATTGAAGCCAGTTTGTACCAGGCTTGCACATAAGCCAGGAAAACAAAGCCATTGTCATCATTACACACTAGGAATGGGCTGAGGTGCCATGACAATGTGCCCACATTAATTTCACCCACCCTTTTGAGGGTCAAATGATGCTGGTGGCAGCTGGTGATCATTTCAAGTGTTTGCAGGTGATGGTAAAGAGATCCACTTCTGCAGAGTTGACCATCAAAAAAGTGGACAAAATGTTTCCGAGGTTTGGTAGCCATGAGAAAGTTGTCAGCAACAATGGCCCTCAGCTCCTCATGGAGGAAATGCACTGACTAATGGAATGCAATGACATTCAGCTTATTAACTCAGCATCCCATCACCCCTCAGTGGTCTTGTGGAAAGGTTCATACGATCATTAAAGCACTCATTGAAAATATCAAAGGGAAAGTGAGCTAGTTAATGAAGTCAACAGCATCCTGACCATGTGCCGAACCACATCTCATGCCACTACCCAGAACTCGCAGCTTAAAAGGAAGTTAAGTACCACATTCAATTTGTAGCTACCTGAATCATATTATCCCTGCAGTGTGGAAGCAGGCCATTTGGCTCATCACGTCCAATTGACCCTCCAGAGAGCATCACACCCATATATCTTATCTACATCCCATAACCCTGCATTTCCCATGTTTAATCCACCTAGCCTGCACATCCTGGACACTATGGGCAATTTTGTATGCATAATCCACCTAACCTGCACAACTTTGGACTGTGGGAGGAAACCAGAGCACTCAAAGGAAAATGGGAGAATGTGCAAACTCTATACCGACAGTCGCCTGAGGACAGAATCAAACCTGGGTCTCTGATGCTGTGATGCAGTACTGCTAACCACTGAGCCACCATACTTCTCCTACCCTGCATAATCCCATGAAAAAACACACAGGATTTTTTAGAAGAATCGATTAAACTAGATGTCCAGAAAGGAAACAAATGCGAAGAGGCACTGTTTTTGGCAGGGTAAGAGGTGGAAATCCAGCTGCAGGCCACTTGAATGGGTTACGGCCTCTGCAGGTGGACAGGCCACTTCCATATTGAGGCATCCTTATGTTGTCTTGCTTTCATCTGCAGGGCCAAGCCCTCCTGTTGGGGCTGCTAGCCTTAAATCAGTGTGAGTCTGACGATTGCTATTGCTGCATCTGGACAATGATTGAGAAGGTGGGCTAGTTAAGAGGTTGCAGTGTGGAACATTTTCCTGGTGAGCCTTCAGAACTTGTGCACATTGTAATCTCTATGTGGGTTCGATGCTGCAATCCCACTGCTGATTGGAACATAAAGTCTGAATTTTGACAAACACCAAACACCAACCTTTCTTAGCTTTAATGATAATCTTCAACCAATCAGCATCAGGGCTCACGCATAATTTCTTTCCATTTTTCATGCTGACTCTGTGAAGGTAAGGAGAGCTTTTAGAAACCAATCCACGGAAATGAGAGATCTTCCACTGAGAGTCGAGAATTTAGTTAGACTTTAACATAAATTATCTGCTTCATAAATAATGATTGATGCAACATACTTTCAGTAAATAACAGAGTATGCAAATAGACATAATAGATGAAGAAAGGTTAAAGGTGACATTCTCACATTATCTCCAGTGTCTCACAGTGTGATCCTTTGGGAATATACTTCAAGCTCTTGATGAGTTTTGGATTGATTAGCTCAGAGCTGGTGTTGGGGCACAAGCACCGGGCTTGAGTTCCTGGCAGAGGAATGCCTGTGAAAAGATTGTTTTAACTTATTTTACATTAGTGATTGAAGTAGAGTGAATCTTTGCACTTCGTTCCAATGTGAGATCCTTAATATATTTCTGCATGGTTCACAACAAAATACCAATTGACTGTCCAAATAACGACAATCAATAAAATTATTCTGTCATCCTGGAAATAAACATTACAATTAATAAAAAGTAATCACTGAAATGTTACAGTGCAGAAGGAAGCCGTTTGACCCATTGTCTCTGCATTGCTTTTACAAAAGATCAAAGCTCCCTGCTGCCAAACTCTTGCTTTTCCTCCAAAACCCTTGCACATTATTTCAATCCAAGTAATCATCAATACCCTCCCTCAATTGAGGCAATTGAACCTGCCACCATGACACTTCCAAGCAATGCATTCCATACCCTAGCTACTCATTGCATGAAATAGCCCTTTCGCAAAAGAAAATGCAATCAACTCTTTTCTAGTTACTAAATTCCAGGCTAAAATTGATGAAAGTGATTAAATACAGCTATATTAATAATTCAGCATTCAAACTGGCATTGTACAGCCAGCAAAATTGGTGAGCATTAACACTTTAATAAATATCCATCCAGTGCACTGAGACATATATTGCTGGTCAATACGTCAGCAGAAAGACTATCTTCCATGTCATACTGATGGAAAAAACTAAAGCACAACAGAGAAATGTTGACATACCTTGTGCAGTTATACCACACAACAGCAGGATGATAGTTATCATGGTAGTTGTTTTGTTCATCTTTGATTTTGTGCTGTTGAATCGATTTTTGCTGAAGGATCTTCTGTCAACCTCAGTTGAGTGAAGTTCTGCTAAATAGGGATCAAAACAGCTATTATTTATTCAGATCCTCTGCTCTCACTTTGCGTAATCTCAAACAGTAAAATCTGCTAAAAATCCCGAGGAATGGAGTTTCCCTGCTCCTTGGTCAATCTTTCTTTCACTTTTGCACATCAATGTTGTTTACAGCAGCAAGCAGCAGGTAACATGCTGTTATATCTGGTGAATACTTTATCTATGCATTCTAAAGATGTAGAAGCACAGAAGCAGGAATTTATCATTTAGCTTTTCATCCTACCAGTTCTTCCAGTCAATGAGATAATGGCTGAACTAAAACTTAACTGGATTGATGATCAAAAATCCATCATTCTGACTTCTTAAATTAAGAGCTGACATTGCAGGAATTGTCATTTATGGAAGAGAGTTCCAAAGTCTACCACGAAAAAAGACAATTTCCTAATTTCACTTCTGAAAGGTCTGGCTCTAATTTTTGAACTTTGCCACCAGTCCTTGCCTCCTCAACCAACAGAAAAAGCTGCTCTCTATTTAAACTACCTTTGATCAGGTTGCCCCTTAACTATCTAAACTCAAGAGATTACAATCACGGTTTAGTTATTCTCTCTTTGTAATTTAACCATCGGAGTCCAGATATCATTCCTGGTAAACTGACACTCCAGTTCCTCCAAGACCAGAACATAAATCCTAGAATCTGGAGTCAAGACTGCTCACTCTGCCCCAGGTATGTTCTGAACAAAAGGTTTGTACTGCTGAAGAATTACCTCTACCTCCTTTTATTTTGTTTCTCTTTTGTCACTTTTATTATCCACTAAATCTACTGACATTTCTTCATATTTTGTGCTATCACCTACACTGTTCGCAATGCTGCCAATCTGTATGGTGTTGATAACTGTGAACATTTGACTTTCCTACCATCTAAACAATTACGTTCAAAAATGTGGTGAATGGTTGATCCGCCACACAGATCCATGTGGGATGCCACCAGTCATATCCGAGAATTTGTGTATCTGACCATTAACATGATCTTCTGTCATACTCAACCCAGCCAATTTCCTAACTGACCAGAGAAAGGATAGGGCCGATCAAGGATTGTAAAGGGAATTTGTATACGAAGCCCCAAGAAATAGGTGAGGCCCTTAGTGAATACATTTCGTCGGTATTCACAACCGAGAGGGACCTAGTTGTGGAGGAGGACAGTGTGAAACAGGCTGGTAGGCTAGAGGAGGTGGATCTTAATAAGGAAGATGTAATAGGAATTTTGAGGAACTTGAAGATAGATAAGACACCCAGGCCTGATCAGATTTATCCAAGGATTCCATGGGAAGCGAGGGAAGAGATCACAGGGACTTTGGCAATGATCCTTTCGTCTTCACTGTCCACAGGTATAGTGCCAGAAGATTGGAGAAAGATAAACATAATTTCCTTGTTCAACAAAGGGAATAGGGAAAACCCCAGAAGTTATAGGCCAGTTAGTCTTACTTCAGTGATGGGCAACTTATTGGAAAGGGCTCTGAGAGATAGGATTTATGATCACTTAGATAGGCACAGTTTGATGTGTGATAGTCAGCATAGATTTGTGAGGATCATGCCTCATAGACCTTATTGAAATCTTTGAAGTGGTGACCAAACATGTGGATAAAGGTAGAGCAGTGGATGTGTTATACATGGATTTAAATAAGTTGTTTGATAAGGTTCCCCATGGTGGGCTCATGCAGAAGGTAAGGAGGCATAGGATGGGGGAGATGTGGCAGATTGAATTCAGAATTGGCTGACCCTTAGAAGACAAAGGGTGGTAGTGGACGGACAATATCCAACATGGTGCTCAGTAACGAGTGGTGTACCACAAGGATCTGTTCTGGATCCTCTTCTATTTGTGATTTTTGTAAATGATTTGGATGTAGGGGTGGAAGGGTGGGTTAGTAAGCCTGCGGATGATATGAAGGTGTGTCGACTTGTAGATAGTGTGGGGTCTGTTCTAGGTTACAAAGGGACATTGATAAGATGCAGAACTGGGCTGAGGAGTGGTATAATGGAGTTTAACCCAGAAAAGTGTGAGGCGATTCATTTTGGAAGGACAAACTTGAAAGCAGAATACAGGGTTAACAGAAAGATTTTTGGCAGTTTGAAGGAGCAGAGGGATCTCGGGGTTCATGTCCACAGTTCCCTGAAAACTGCTACCCATGTGGATAGAGTTGTTAAGAAGTTGTATGATGTGTTCGCTTTCATTAATAGAGGGATTGAGTTCAACAGCTGTGAAGTTGCTTCAGCCATACAAAACCCTGGTTCGGCCACATCTGGAGTATTTTGTCCAGTTCTAGTTGCTTCATTACAGGAAAGATGTGGAAGCATTGGAAAATATGCAGATGAGATTTACCAGGATGTTGTCTGGAATGGAAGGAAGGTCTTACAAGGAAATGTTGAGAGAAGTAGGGCTTTTCTCTTTAGAATGACAAAGGATGAGAGGTGACTTGATAGAGGTGTACAAAATGATCAGAGGTATAGATAGAGTGGCTAGCCAGAGACGTTTTCCTAGGGTGGAGGTAAGTATTACAGGGGGTCATAGTTTTGAAGTGAATGGAGGTAGACATAGAGAAGACGTCAGAGGAAGGCTCTTTACTCAGAGAGTGGTCAGGATGTGGAATGTATTGCCGGAGAGGGTAGTGAAGTCGGCCTCATTAGGTACATTTAAATGGCTATTTTACAGGCATATGGATGATAGTATAAGATAGGGGTGGAGGTTAGATAGACCTCATGTTTAGGGTAAAAACTCGGCACAACATCGTGGGCTGAAGGGCCTGTAGAGTGCTGTACTGTTCTATGTTCTTTGTTCTAGGTCAATAATGTGCCTTTAATTTTTGGAGCTTCAACATCAGCTAACAGGCTGTCTTGAATCCATGTCCTGGACACTTAGATCAGGATTTTCAGACACTGCAGAGGACATGAAGATAAAATGGAAAGGGGTAAACAATATTAGCTTCAGCCCCAGTGTGCTGGTTTTCCAATATCATGCCAGCCATTTTGGGTAATGCTAGTTTGAGACCCAATTCAACTGGCTGGGGGATTGGTAAGTTTACATGTTTCAGAACAGGGATTCTATATCAGATCATTTGGACTTCCCAACCTTCGCATGATGTCTGCGCAGCCAAAGACTCTAACGTAGAGGAATCCTCTCACACTAATGCCCAATGTCTTTGCCCTCCACCCCCAGCCTGTACACACATAGTTTAATGGCATCTTTCAAAACAATGTTAAGACACCCCTTGTAACTTAATGCTGATTACAGTTGTTCCCAGGAAAATAGTATTAAACAGCTTCAAAACAATCCAATTCTAGACAACTAAATTAAAGCTTGTGAATAACTGTAAGCATTTCCCTATGCCACTGGCTGATTTTATGACCTTAAGGTCCCTTTGGACCTTAATTTGGAAAGAAACAGTAAACAGCATTTAATTTGAGGATGTAATCACTTCCTCTCTGATATAAATATATCTCCAGTGATGTTGCACCAGTGGAACCGTTTTGTTTCTTTGTCAAACATTTCCCTGAATATTTGTTATTCAGACTGACTTATTGACACAGAGTTTAAATGGGGCTGAGACCGTGCAGGGAATCACCTTTCACAAGATATAATTGACTAGACATTAGATGTTCTTCCCCAAAATGAAGTTTCACATTGGCTACAGTTCCACATTTGATAGCTGACTTAGAGGACAGTGACACATTTTAGACTTGGCATTGATCCTTGGGATTATAATAAAAGAGAAACACGTTGCTAAGCTGAAACTTGTGAATTACAAGAAATGAGAAATCTCACAATTTAATAATACAATTTGCAATGCTGAGCTATATCTTTGGTCATATCAAAAAGTGACCACAAACTTCATGTAATTAACTCCTTTCAGAACAAACCACACCTTAAGGCATTTTAGAGTCATCCAAGGTAAGATCATTGGCACCAAACACAGCAGATTATCACCAAATGTGACTCTCTGAACAGCATTGTCAATGCACACAGGTATCACAGCGCTGACTGATGTATGTCACTCCATAGTTTATGCCAGTGTTAGGCTACAGCCCTTCAAGATTATATTCAGAGCAAAAATCCTTATATCAACATCAGTTATACTGACTCGTCAGATAAAAAACAACAGTTCCATGACTTAATTGAGCATGCACTTCCCAACATTCTTACTCAGATTCCTGAGGTAAAATGGAACACATTTTGAGATGGCACCCTCAACTAGTGGGAGGTGACCATAGAAAAATTAAACTGGTTCAAGATGAACAGCAACTGTGAAGGAAGCTGCCATTGAAGCCTAATGGCCTGCTCTCATTACTTACAAGAGAGATCTGTGCAGGAACACTCAGGATGCAGTAGGAATTGCTCCAAGGCAAGTTCATCATGTGCCAATGACTTTATTGCAACTCCACCATAGTGTCTCGATGTTCTTTGGCACAATGATGCCAGGGATACATATAAAAGGATTAAGTAAAAACACAGTAAAAACATTTTGACAGATGTAAAATATGCTGGTTTCAAGGAAATTGTCATTGCAGAGGCTCCAGACATGATCAAAAGCTTGCCTATCACAGTTGAGCTGAATATTGAATTCATGGTGCAGGATTTTAACAAAGATATTAGCTCACTTGTTATGGGAAAACCTCCAAGCACTGATATTATACAGTTTGAACTCATCTAGCAGAGAAATGCAGCTTCCCTGCAGCATCTGCAGGAATTTCTTTGTCTCATGTAGAGAGAGAGAGCAATGGCCCAGCAGAGGCATGATGCAAAGATTGCAATTTTGTATCAGGACAAGGGTGACCAATGATAACAAAGTGTGGAGCTGGATGTACACAGCAGGCCAAGCAGAATCTTAGCAGCACAAAAGCTGATGTTTCGGGCCTAGGCAGATTTTCTGATGAAAGGCCTGAGCCCGAAACATCAACTTTTGTGCTCCTAAGATGCTGCTTGGCCTGCTGTGTTCATCCAGCTCCACACATTGTCATCTCGGATTCTCCAGCATCTGCCGTTCCCATTGTCAAGGATGACCAATGAGTTTGTTATTTTTGACCTGCTCTTGTCGTCACTGGTTTTATATGGCTGATCAAGTTCAGTTTTTGCTAAATTACATGTTAGTGGGAGGTCCAAGGATGTTAATATCAAAGAGAAATGGTGAGATTTTCAAATATTGAAGACGGCCATTCCCTGACACTTGCACTGTTTTAAATGTTTATGCCACCATCAGCATAAACGTGGATGTTGTCTAGGTCTTTCTGTCTATGGTTAAGGGTTACATCAATAACTGAGGAGTCATGAGTGGTGTTAACATTATACAATCTTCAGTGGATATTCCCACTGCAAACCTTAGGTTGAAAGAAATGCAAATGATTAAACAGTTGAAGATAATTTAGAATTCCCAGAAGAACCTCTGTAGAGATGGATAGCTATTGAAATTTGTGACGTCCAACAACTACAGCCGTCTTTCCTTCTGTTAGCCAATGGAAAGCTTTCTCCTTGATTCCCATTAATCCCAATTTTTCTAGGGCTCTTCAATACCATACTCAGTCAATTGCTATGTTGTTGTGAGGTTAAATTCCTTTTACCTTACCTCTGGAGATCAGCTTTTTTTCCCCCTTTTATTCATCAATGGGATGAGGGTATCGCTGACCAAGCAGCATTTATTGACCATCCCTAATTGCCCAGAGGACAGTTAAGAGTCAACTACACATTGCTGTCGGCCTGGAGTCACAGATAGGCCAGACCGGGTAAGGGTGGCAGTTTCCTTCCCTAAAGGACATTAGAGAACCAGATGAATTTTTCCTGACAATCATCAATGGATTCATGGGCACCATTAGATGCTTAATTCCAGATATTTATTAGATTCAAATTCCACCATCTGCCGTGGGATTTGAAACCACATCGCTGGAATGTTACCTGGGTCTCTGAATTAACAGTCCAGCAATAATAACACTAGGCCATCACCTCCCTTTTGTCCCTGTTTAGACCAAGGTTGTAATGAGATCGAGATCTGAGTGACCCCGGTAAAACCCAAAGTGAGCATCAGTAAAATATTCCACTTGGTATCACAATCAACAAGCACATTCATCACTTTGCTGATGATTCAGAGTCAATTGATAAGATAGTAATTGATCAGTGTGATTTGGATTGGATTTGTCCAGCTCTTTTGAGACAGGACATACTTGGGCAATTTTTCATTGCCAAGGAGATGCCAGTACTTATAGCTGTATTCAAACAACCAGGTGCATGGTTAGTTCTGGAGCATGGTATTTAATACTATTGTCAGATTGTTGTCAGGGCCCATAACCTTTACTGTGTCCAGTGTCTTCGTTCATTTCTTGATATCACATGAAGTGAATCAGTCGGTTGAAGGTTTGCTTCTGTGATGCAGGGGGCCTCAGGAGGACGCCGAGATAAATCATTCATACAACACTTGTGGCTGAGGGTTGCAAATGCTTCCATCTTTTCTTTTACATTGATGTGCAGGGTTCGTCAATAATTGAGGATGAGGATATTTGTGGAGCACCCTCCCATTATTTGTTCATTAGTTGTTGTCTGCTACAATTCATGGCTCAATAAGGCAAACTACAAGGTGTAGATCTGACCCATTAGTTGTGAAATCGCTCAGCTCCATGTAACATTTGCATTGACTGGCATACAAGTAGTATGGTGTAATTTTCCCAGGTTGGCACCTATTTTAAAGTAGGCCTGCTGTTCATCCTGGCATAGCCATTCTATACTATTCAATGAAGCAAGGTTGATCCTCCACCTTGAGACTAAAGGTACAGTTAGGGATATGACTGGCTGTGAGGTTACAGATTGTGGTAGAATTCAGTTTTGGTGCCAATGGTGTTCCACAGCACCTAATGGATATCCAGCTTTGAGCTGCTGGATTGATTCTGCATATATCTCAGTTAACACAGTAATAGGGTCACACAACACATTGGGAGACATGCTCAGTATGAAGATAGGAGTTTGGTGTCTACAAGAATTGCAGGGTGGTCACTATTATCAATACTGCCTTTGACAGACACACCTACAGCAGGCAGGGCGGTGCAGATGAGATCAAGTAGGGTCTCCCCTTTTTTATTTGCTTCACCACTATCCAAAGATTCTGTCCAGCAGCTTTAGTACTCAGCTAGGTTAGTCAGATATAGAGGTAAAGGAGTATTCCTAGATCGGCTTCATGGTATTGTTAATCAGTCCGTTCAGAAATGTTATTACACACATCATGGGACTTGGACTGAAGTTTCCTGACTCAGAGGTAGTGACATTACCACTGTGCCAAAGAGGCCTCATCTAGGTCTCTATCAATATTTTCTAATCAGCCTGCTCGGAGAGGTTATTTTACATCTCTGGAGCGTTTTGGAATTTGAAGGTCTCTTGGCACAGAGGTAAGGACTCTACCACTACACCACAAGAGCCCTCTGGGTTTCCCCGACGTAGACGAGGCCACGTTGGGAACAGCAGATACAATAAACCACATCAGACAATGTGCAGGTGAACATCCGTTTAATGTGGAAGATTTTCTCGGGGCCTGGGATGAAGGTGAAGGGGGAGGTGTAGAAGCAGGCGTAGCCCTTCCTAAGGTCATAGGGAAAAGTACCGGGTGTGGGAGCTGGAGGGGAGCGTGGAGCAGACGAGGGAGTCACAGAGATCACGGTCCCTCTGGAAAGCAGATAAGAGTGGAAGGGAAATATATCATTGGTAATGGGGTCAGATTGTGGAGCACCTATACTCAGTTTGTGACAAACGACTACACCTCCCAATTATGAACCACTTCAACTACTCCTCCTACTCCTTGGATGACATGTCCATCCTGGGCCTACTCTAGTGCCACAATGATGCCACCCGAAGGCTGGAGGAACAGCACCTCATATTCCGCTTGGGAGCCCTGCAGCCAAAAGGTCTCAATGTGGGCTTTACAAGTTTCAAAATCTCCCCACCCCCAACCTCATCCCAAGCCCAGTCCATCTCATCCCCGCCCCCTTGACCTGTCCGTCTTCCCTCCCATCTACCCCCCCGTCCCTCCTCACTGACCAACCCCCATCTCATCTCCCTACGTACACTCACCTCTACTGGTTTCATCCCCACCTCGTTGACATGACCTTCTTCTCTCCACCTATCTGCTCCACTATCCACCTTCTAACATCACCTCCTCCTCTATCTATTTATTTCAGAGCCCTCTTCTCCTGCCCCATTTCTTAAGAAGGGTCCAGACCTGAAACTTCAGCTTTCCTGCTCCCCTGATGCTGCCCGGTCTGCTGTGTTTATCCAGCTCTACACCTTGTTATCTTCAGCATCAGCAGTTCCAATTATCTCTGCTAGACCAGTTCCCACATTTTGCAATCCTATTGATAAAATCTTGAGGATAAAATGCAGTTCAAAACTTTCAAATTGGGTATCACATGCCCCTCCCATCCCTTGGCATGTTAAACATCAGGTGTGATTGCCTAATGATGTATGGAAATTTTTGAAGATGTCATTCCTTTATCTTTAAACAAATGTTACCAGTATTACACAAGCCAGAAGGAAAATCTGCCCAGGGCTGATTCCAGTTTCACTTTATGTGGTGAGGCCTGTAACTGTGTTGGCTGAGAGTTTGTAAAGTGGTTAAGAAAATTCCAGAGTCTGATTTCATTCAAACAGCTGCTGTGTTGGTGAACCTGTGTGAATTACTGGAAATCACACTATTTTCGATCCCAAAGATCTCTTTGGTTCAATATTCTTTGCTTCAATACAGTCGTGGGTGGCTGAGGCAAAAGTGACCAAGTATACTGAAACATTTTGTATAGTGTGGCACAAATGCAAAATGATATCCATTCATAGTTAGCTCCCAACATAATCTGAAGCCTTGACATTCCCCCTTAGGGATCACTGTGGATTCACAACATGTGTATTGTGCATTTGATGTGAGGCAATTAAGAGATATTCTAACCATCAGTTTGGTAATCGGGCTATTTGAAGTATGCCTCGCACACTAAAAACATTATTCCACAGCAAACACAGCAATTTTTCCTGCTGAAAGCCACATGTGCTGGGGAATGGTTGGGTTTGGATCTAAATATGAGAAAATTCCAAACAGTGCCAGCCGCTGAAAACGTGTCTCCAGGCAGCATGACATTTGCGTTTGTACAGCACTGGTAATAGTTAGACATGCTGCAGTGTTAATCTGTGCAGTGCTATGGAATGGCACTGAAAGCAATACTCTTTGCAAACATTGGCTGCAGTACCATCCTTGATCCACAACCATCAGAGAAGAGATAAGGTGCTGGACTGCCTCACATGAACTCCTTCAGCCTTAACGCTGTTTGCTGATAAATCATGATGCCTTTAATATTCTCCAGAATTTTATCTACTTGCAACACACCTCCTTCTTTCTGTCAGCCCTCAAAATTTGACTTACACGTAATCTTTTGCTGTTGGTTTCAGTTTAGCGCCAACAAATTAAAACTAATTTATATCTGCTGGTCAGCGAATTTGTCTTTGGAGAACCACAACTTTCCTTTTGGCAGTGAGCTGAATAATCCCTACAGTGTGGAAGCAGGCCATTCAGCCCATCCCAACCCTCTGAAGAGCAGCCCACCCCATCCCTGTAAACTTGCATTCCCGATAGCTAATCCACCTATCCTGTGTATCCCTAGACACTGTGGGCAATTTAACATGGCCAATCTAACCAACTTGCACATCTTTGGACTGTGGGAGGTAACCGGAGCACCTAGAGGAAAACTACGCAGACATGAGGACGACATGCAAACTCCACACAGACAGTCATCTGAGGGTGGAATTGAACTCAGGTCACAAGTGCAGTGAGGCAGAAGTGCTAATCACTGAGCCAAAGTGGATAAATTAAGATCAGAAATGATTAGGTGCAATACTTTTAAGACGACAACATCTAGTTATATTGAGATTTCAAGACAATAACCTGTGCCAATGCATTGTTAGTCCAAAGATGCGCAGGCTAGGTGGATCGGCCATGCTACATTGTCTGTAGTGTTCAGGGGTGTGTGGGTTACATGGGGATGGGTCTGGGTGGGATGCTTCAAGGGGCGGTGTGGACCTGCTGGGCCGAAGGGCCTGTTTCCACATTGTAGGGAATCTAATCTAAAATATGATACCACATCCTGTAGAGAAATGTTAGGTTGGACAATTAAAGCCTTGGTCAAAGCAATAGTTTTTAAAGAGCAAGAGAAAGCCAGGAAGACAGGCAGACAGATATAGGGTGAGAATTGCAGAGTTTCTGTTAAAGGCAGTTTATGAAAAGTGCAACCACTAAAAGTAAATTACTAAAATTGTAGATGCTTAAGAGAGCAGAATTAGAGGAGACCGGGTGTCTCAGATGGCAATGGGGCTATAAATAGCTGTAGAGATAGGGAGAGGAGCTGCCACTGAGAGATTTGTAAACAAAAGTGAGGATTTTAAAGTCTACTATCTCTGAATTGATTTTAAAGTCAAGATGTTTTTAAACTGGAAGCACACAGGACATAAAGTATTGGGCTAATGAATAAATGAGACTGCATGTAATTAAAGATCGAAGCAGAAGAGTTTTGGATGACTTCAAGTTTATGAATGTCAGAGAACAGAAAGAAGTATGTTAGAATTGTCAGGCCTACAGGCAATAAAGTCCTGATGGGGTGTTTCTGCAGAAGATAGTCCCAGGCAGGTTGTGAATGGTATGGCTTGTTACCAGATGCAGTAGTGCTTATATTATCTCCCATAATATAAGAAACTGTGTATAAATATCATGGTACTGGAGAATGTAACTGACATTTATTTACAGCTGACTATTATGTACAAACATGGCATTCTTCCCACACATAAGGTCTTGGATAATATGAAGCTGTTAGTTACAACAGAGCAGCATGATTCTCGTAGAATTTCATTCTTTAAGTGATCTGAGTTAAGGTAGGAGCATGGGGTTATGTTGGGTTTGATCAGTTCGTAGCAAGGTGGATAAGTGGGGTGGTAGGGGATCCATTAGCTCAGTTGGCTAGACGACTGAACTGTGATGTAGAGTGTCACAAGCAACATGCGTTCAATCTCTGCACCAGCCAAAGTCACCGTGAAGGAGCTGCCTTCTTGATCTCACCCCTCACCTAAGGCATGATGACCTTCAGGTTAAACTCATCATCAGTCATCTCTCTCTAATGAGAGAGCAACCTTCTCAAGCAATCTCCCCATCCCCCTCTCTGATGAAGGGTCTAAGCCCGAAACATCAGCTTTTGTGCTCCTGAGATGCTGCTTGGCTTGCTGTGTTCATCCAGCTCCACACTTTATTATCTTGGATTCTCCAGCATCTGCAGTTCCCATTATCTCAGCTACAGAAGTCTTATTAGCATATTGTCTGGCATGGGCATTTAGAAAATACTCACGGTAATCAGATAGAATCAACAGACTCTGAAATGGAAACCATGTTAAGCCAAATTATTGGAATTCTTTGAGGAAAAAACATGCTGTGGAGAAAGATAGATGCAGTATATGTAGATTTGCAAATTAAATAAGTTGCAACATAAATGGCTATTGCTGAAAATGACAGCTCATGGTGTAGTGATTAACATGTTAGAAAAGTGTCTGATGTTTGGCACAGGCTTGGTGAGCCAAAGGTCCTGTTCCTGTACACTAATGTTCTTTACTCTTGAAGGCCAATATACCATTTGCTTTCATCGTTGAATGTTGTGCCTGCCTGTCTACTTTCATTGACTGGTGTGCAAGGACCGATCCCTTTGCACTTCCTGATATATCATTATTTAAATACGGCTCCTGCCTTTACGTCTTGCACACCGAAATGTATTTCTTCACATTTAGCCACATTGTACTGCATCAGCTATGTGTTTGTCTACTCACTCAGCTTGTCTAAATCCTCAACTAACTATCCTGGTCTCATGTTAGTCTAAATCTTGGTGCATAGGCTGCAATTTCAAATTTTTTGGATGGTATGAAACATGGAAATATTGTCACCAATGAAGAGGATAGTGTAGAACTTCAAAAGCACACAGACAAGTAGGTAGAATGGACAAATAGGAGTCAGCAACAGTTCAATGCTGAGAAGTGTGAGGTAGTACATCTTCTTTGGGAGAACATGGAAAAACTGCACAAGATAAAGGGAATAACTCTAAAGAAGGTGAAGGTACACAGTGATAATGGGAACTGCAATGCTGCAGAATCCAAGATAACAAAGTGTGAGGCTGGATGAACACAGCAGGCTCAGCAGCATCTCAGGAGCACAAAAACTGTCGTTTCGGGCCTAGACCCTTCATCATGATGAAGGGTCTAGGCCCGAAACTTCAGCTTTTGTGCTCTGAAGGTGCACAGAGGCCTGATTAAGTATGTGCCTAGCTCATGAGAGATGGCAGGAAAGGTGAAGGGAGCAGTTAGTAAAGCACACAGTAGTATGGGTTCATTAATGAGCACATAGAAAACAAGAGCAAGGAGGTGATGTTTAACTTATTAAAAACACTTATTTGGCCTCATCTGGAGCTTTGCTTCAGGTTCTGGAAGCACAGTCAAGGAGGGATGTGAGAGCACTGGAGAGGGGCTAGATAATGTTTATGAAACCAGTGCTGAGGAAATTCAGTTACAAAGGTAGAAGAGAGAAAGCATGCCTGCTTTGCTTGGCAAAAACAAGAGGGAAAGGAGATGTGACTGAAGTATTCAAAATCATAAGAGATCTGCACAGAGTAAATAGGGAGAAAATATTCTGACTCCTGAAATGATTGAGAATAAAGAAAAAGCACAGATTTAATGCAGTTGTGGAAGAAACAAAAATGCTACAAGTAAAAGCTATTTTCATGCGCCAAGTGGGTAGGACTTGGTTTGCGCTGCGTGACAATGGGGTGGTGTCAGGTCCAGCTGCAGTACTTAAATGAGAATTGTACAGCCATTTGAAAAAGAACAAAAATTAAGGGGATATAAACAGAAGGTTTTGGAGAAGTTCTGCAAGGCCGCTGACATCAATGGAGGAAGAATCAGGATTATCATTTTAAATCCACAGCTCTGAAGAAGAGTCAGATTGAACTCAAAACATGATCTCTATTTCTCTTTCCATAGATGTGGCCGGACATGCTGAGTATACCTAGTACATTGTGTTTTTATTTCAGATTTCAAGCATCTACAATATGTTGTTTTTTAAAAGAATTAAGGGGAGAGGTCAGGAGACTAGCACTGAGTGGAATGCTCATTCAGAGAGTTGGCAGTATCATGATGGGCTGAATGGATTCTTTCTGCACTATAATGATTTTGCGCTGTTGCAAACAGATATATTAACCTCCACCATCTTCAATTGATTGATTAATATGCTGCTATTGAATATCAAAAATCCTTGAACTAATAGAACCTCTTTCCCCAAGTACACGGCAATGTGACTGCAGTCTACCCTGACCAGTCACTATTGAAAGTTGGTGTCGTACTGGAGGAAATAGTAAAGAGGAGATACTATGAATATGAGCAAGAAGCAATGCTGAAATTCATGGACTCCATGGGATTAAAGATGGAGTGGGTGGGGGCCAGGGAACAGGGCAATCTGAAGAAATCTCCATGTCCTTGTGACAAGATGCAAACCTCAGTTAAGATGATAAAGCTGCTTCCCATGTCTCTACTGATCATCCATTGACTCCTGCAGTGATTTGACTGTTGTTTGGCTCAGGCAGACTTATTAACGTAAATGCACATTGAATGTAGGATACATCCTGTACAGTTAGGTTGAGTGAGTTAAGAGTGGAAGGAACAAGTATGCAACTGTCCCACCATGGGCTCCGATAAAGTTACATGTTCATTCAGTTCAGAGCAGTGTTGGTTTGGGGGTGTAAATCAGTGACTAGCCATGATACAACCCATTTGAGATTTAAATAAAAACTGAAAGAACTGCGGATGCTGTAAATCAGGATCAAAAAAAGAAGTTGCTGGAAAAGCTTAGCGGGGCTGGCAGCATCTCTGAAGGAAAAAACACAGTTAATGTTATGGGTCTGGTGAACTGTTGAGGAAGTTCCAAGGAATGGTCACCGGACCCGAAACGTTAACTCTGTTCTTTCCTTCACAGATACTGCCAGACCTACTGAGCTTTTCCTGCAACTTTGTTTTTGTTCCATTGAGATTTAGCTGGTGTGTAATCTCAAATCTTTCACAGTGCAAATATTGTGCCTGTTTTCATGCTTCTCAAGGACTGACCTGAACAGGTTGTTAATTTTAGTCATATCACTAAATAAACCTACTCAACAATTGTTTTTGCTGAAGGTTATGAAATGGTGACAAGGTATTCTTCATGAAATTTTCTTTATTTTCATCTCTTAAAAAGGATTTAAAGGTACAAAAACCTAAAATAACTCATATACATATAATTCAGATACATACAGCATTTTTGGAGTTGCACTCCTGTATACAATACAACTTTTACACAAAATTTTCTGAGGTCAACAAAATCCTAGGCTGAAAACTCATCTGTACAAAAATGTCACTGCACAGAGAAGAGTTTTATTTATCAATGCTATTACTTCTGATTAATATTAATGATAAGCAGCATTTTCTCCCAAAATGTTAGTATTTCGCAAACATCATTTCTTTGCACAGACTTCAGTTTTGGAGGCTTGATATCATACAAACAAAGTCCGGAGAGGTTCACTTAAAATGTAAATAACTGATGTAAACACGGCAGCAAAATCATGTAGACTGCACAGGCTTTCAAAAGCACAGAAAGACTGTTTCAAACGAATTTACAGCTAAATTTGAAACAATGTCAATCTTCTTGTACTTCCACATTCCCTGTATGAATATTGTGTCTTCATTCTTCTATATTGTTCCACTACAGCTCAGCACAGGCTAAAGAAACGTGATATCAATTTTAGACAGGCCACTTTACAGTCCCATTATCAACACTATGGTGAACATTTTACAAATCATAAGTCCTGCCTGCTCCACCTTCTCATTGGACAGTAGGGTATTGTTCGCCGTTCTGCATCTTCTCATTTGCACCTCTTCAAAACATAGTTTTTGTTCCCTCACTTGACCATTCTTATCTATTTTGCCTTGCACCACTGTGCCTCCAGTCATCAGACTTCTCCTCTCTTTAGTGCCACAAGGACTGCAGCATTTCAACAAAGGAGCTTGCCAGCACAGTCACACAAGCAAAAAGGAATGGAGGATAAGTGTTGAGTTTGGCAACCATGCACAAATTTTGTGAAATAATTTTCTAACCATCAATAAATCAAATTGTTGAAAAATTAGTATTGATTATCTTAATTCAAACAATAACATTTAAATGCCGACAAATTTGTCTTATTTTGATTTCTCCCCAAGTTCATAAGGCCGTTAATATTTCCTGTCCACCTCTTCGGTGAACACAAATTATTTTCCAATGCGAATGGAGTAAGTTAACAGATTGCTTTCAGTTGTACGGCATCTCCTAACACTGCCAGATCACATCCAGAATAATTCTACAAAACTTATCTCGTGAAAAGAAAACCGGCAGCGCGGCACGAAGTTTCGCAATAGCTGCCTGACCTCTTAGACCATGTGTAAACAACTACAGCGCAAAAGGGTTAAACACTGAAAATTGTTTCAGAGATTTAATGCTCAACCAACATATCGAACGGTGATATCAGAAAGAGGAATGCCCCGCAGTGACTTCCTTCACTTCAGTGTTCACTCTACGGCAAGTTCCCCGGGTGGGCAATCCAGTCAATCCCATTGCAGCTTCAATTCTTAGTTACGTGGTCTGGAACCTGAAATAAAATTAAATAAATTAATTATTCCCCTGACAACTGTAGATATTTGTTTTATAGTGAGAGCAGTTAACAAAAGGTTCAACAATTATGCACTAGGGCTGTTTACAATGCAGAGCAGAACATCATGGAGCTGACTGTGACGGAAGGAAGCATGAAAAGGAGTGAAAGTTCCCGTTTTGATCACTGGGATACATTGAATTGGCCGACATCAGCTGGCTGCTGAAGGTATGTCAACCGTGGGTGCTGGAGCATGGAATCACCCAGCATTCCTGCACCAGGTTACTGACAAGTGACACCCCCAGCTCCTCCCCGATTTACCACAAATGGGTGAGGCTGAGAACGGTGTAGGAATCAATCCCTCTGCCACTGTGGATGAAGAGCTCGTTAGCATCCACTTTCACAGCTCACATGCAAATACCAGATTTAGGGACAAAGTAACAGAATGCATCAAGAGCCTGCAGGAGTGGGCAGCAGACTGGTGTTAAAGCCTTGGCCAAAGAGCCGAGGACACACATGAGAAAAGCACTCCACTCGAGCAGATTTATTCATAGATAACAAATACAAGTTTACAAGCACTAACCTTTCCTGGATTTAATGATTATCTTCACCCACTTGGCATCAGGGCTCACACAAACTTGCTGCCCACTTTTCTTGGTGACGCTGTGAGGAAAACATAAAACTTCAAAATCCAACTCACAGAAATTGGATATTACCCATAGAAGGTAAGAATCAGTCATCAAAACACAATCCTTCAAATCCGCTACATGAAGAAATTGCAATTGATCCAACTTATTTACAAAGAAATTGCATCATCTCAATAGGAATAGGAAAATGAGAGAAGTTAAAGGTGATACTCAAGCCATTTACTCACATTATCTCCTCTGCCTCACAATTTGATCCTTTGGGAAGGTATTGTAAAGTCTTGATGGTTCTTGGATCAATAAAATTGGAGCTGGTCGCAGGACACCGACACCGTCCTTGATTACCTGGGACTGGAATACCTGTAAATGAAATAAACTGAACTTCAATTCAGATTTTGATTGCAGTTGACAGAAAAGTGATATGTTATTTAAGCACTGAATTCAGTATTAAAACGTATATATCATATTATCAAAACATGTATCAGTGACTGTTTAATTCTTTAATAAACAACCAGTCAACACATTGTCTCACGTACGGCTGCTCAATAAATCAGCAGAAAGACTCCTTTCCATATTATACGGCAGGAAAAACTTAAACACAACACAGAAATGTTAACATACCCAGTACAGCAGTAGTACACAGGAGCAGGATAACAGTCATTACAGCTGTTGCTCTGTTCATCTTTGATTTTGTTGCTGAATAGGCTCCTGCAGAAGGATCTTCTGTTTGCTTCAGTGCCACTCTCTCTGTTGAATGAAGTTGTGCTGTAGACAGGTCCAAAAGCTCCTATTTATGGAGATCTTTTACTTTCGTGTTGCGTAATCCTGACCAGTGAAAGCTGTGAAAATTCTGTGGAAGGGGATTTCCCTGATCCTGAGTCAACTTTCTTTCACTTTTGCAGTTTTAATGATTTTACCATGTTACATAATTCACAGCAGCAACAGGCAGGTCAGGTAAGCTGAATATTTAAGTCTAATTTTAAAAGAGTGAATCACGGCTTTCAAAAATACAATATAGAAGTCACCTTTGGCAAAAATGCGAAAGGAAAGGTGTGTGGAGATAAACGGCCTTGTGTGAAATTTGTCCACTGATTAGCTTCACAATAGAAGTGATATAGGTACCTGATTTACCACTGAGTCATAAATAATATTGTCAAATTTCCAAAGACACTTAAAGAAAAGTTTAATGAATTTCGCAAATTCTCATTGAATGAAGTCCTTTTAGAGTGGTAATAATACCTTTCCTTCATTACTAGTTCACTTTCAATGGCAGTTAAGATTTGCTAAAATCAAAGCCCCTCTAGATATGCTTTTTATTGATTTTCTTTAGACAGATTAACACCGGATGATCTGCAAAATAATCCAGTTCTAGATTGTACTGAGGTAGGGCCCCGGACCCAAAACATTAACTCTGATTTCTCCTCACAGATGCTTCCTGACCTGAGATAACAAAGTGTGGAGTTGGATGAACACAACAGACCAAGCAGCATCTTAGGAGCACAAAAGCTGACATTTCAGGTCAAGACTCTTCAACAGAAAAGGGGAGGGGGAGAGGGTTCTGAAATAAATTGGGAGAGAGGGGGAGGCGGATCGAAGATGGATAGAGGAGAAGATAGGTGGAGCGGAGACAGACAAGTTAAAGAGACGGGGATGGACCCAGTAGAGGTGAGTGTAGGTGGGAAGGTAGGAAGGGGATAGGTCAGTCCAGGGAGGATGGACAGGTCAAGGGGGTGGGATGAGGTTAGTAGGTAGGAAATGGAGGTGTGGCTTGAGGTAGGAGGAGGGGATAGGGGAGAGGAAGAACAGGTTAGGGAGGTGGGGATGAGCTGGGCTGGTTTTGGGATGCAGTAGGGGGAGGGGAGATTTTGAAGCTTGTAACATCCACATTGATACCATTGCAGGGTTCGCAAGCAGAATATGAGTTGCTGTTCCTGCAACCTTCGCATGGCATTGTTGTGGCACTCCAGGAGGCCCATGATGGACATGTCGTCTAAGGAATGGGAGGGGGAGTTAAAATGGTTCGTGACTAGGAGGAGCAGCTGTTTATTGCGAACCGAGCGGAGGTGTTCTGCAAAGCCATCCCTAAGCCTCCACTTGGGTTGCCCAATGTAGAGGAGGCCACAGCCTCCTCTACAGGAGGGTACAGCAGATGCAGTGTACCACATTGGCAGATGTGCAGGTGAACATCAGCTTGATGGGGAACGTCATCTTGGGGCCTGGGATGGGGGTGAGGGAGGAGGTGTGGGGCCAGGTGTAGCACTTCCTGTGTTTGCAGGCGAAAGTGCCAGGTGTGGTGGGGTTGGAGGGGAGTGTGGAGCAGACAAGGGAGTCATGGAGAGAGTGGTCCCTCTCGCAAACAGACAAGGGTGGGGAGGGAAAAATGTCTTTGGTGGTCGGGTTGGATTGTAGATGGCGGAAGTGTTGGAGGATGATGCGTTAGATCCAGAGGTTGGTGGGTTGGTACGTGAGGACAATGGGGATTTTGTTTTGGTGGTTATTGCGGGGACGGGGTATGAGCGATGTGTTGCGGGAAATGCGGGAGACATGGTCAAGGGCATTCTCGACCACTGCAGGGTGGGGTGATGGTGGGTAGTTGCGGTCCTTGAAAAACGAGGACATCTGAGATGTACAGGAGTGGAATGCCTCATCCTGGG
This sequence comes from Stegostoma tigrinum, assembly GCF_030684315.1. NCBI lineage: Eukaryota > Metazoa > Chordata > Chondrichthyes > Orectolobiformes > Stegostomatidae > Stegostoma > Stegostoma tigrinum. The sequence continues at coordinate 69,905,437 of NC_081354.1, forward strand.
AGCAGATGCAGTGGAATCGAAGGAATTGGGAATAAGGGATGGCATTTTTGCAGGAAGGAGGGTGGAAGGAGGTGTATTCTAGGTAGCTGTGGGAGTCAGTGGGCTTGAAGTGGATATCGGTTTCGAGGTGGGTGCCTGAGATGGAGACAGACAGGCCCAGGAAGGTGAGGGAGGTATTAGAGATAGTTCAGGTGAACTTGAGGTTGGGGTGGAAGGTGTTGGTGAAGTGGATGAACTGTTCAAGTTCCTCGTGGGAGCACAAGGTGACGCCAACACAGTCATCTATGTAACGGAGGAAGAGGTGGGGTTTAGGGCCAGTGTAGGCACGGAAGACGGATTGTTCCGCGTAACCTATCAAGAAGCAGGCATAGCTTGGGCCCATGCGGATACCCATGGTCACCCCCAATGAATGGTCTTGTGCTCCTAAGATGCTGCTTGGCCTGCTGTGTTCATCCAGCTCTGCAATTTGGTATCTCGGATTCTCCAGCATCTGCAGTTCCCATTACCGCTGCTTCCTGACCTGCTCACTTTTCCAGCAATTTAAGCTTTTGTTCTAGATTGTACACCTCAGCCACCGGGGAGCTTTTCATCAACATAACAGAAAACACAGAACAAATCAATGGAGCTGCATCGTATAATTTATGGGGAACATTTCTGTCTTTCATTGGCTATGTTTTATGATGTGACCCTTGGACCTGAAGGTTGAGGTGTGGAAAGAGGTGAAGTTGTGAAAATGTCTTTCTGGATTTGTTTAGAGATGGCACTCGTAAGCAAATTTTAGTTTGAGGATGCAGTGACTTCAGTTCTGGAATTTCTTTGAACTCCTTGTTCTAGTGCAGATATTTAATATCATTCAATGTCAGAATCTATGTTGATTGTTTGTTCTTCAATCTGCATTACTAACACAAAATTAAAATGTTTCAGAAATATATAGCAATCACTTATCACAAATTAAAATAGATTATATTTTATATATTCATTCCCTGAATTGACAATTCAAATTGACTGTGGGAAATTTTAGTTCTGCATTTTGCAGGTGACCCAGAGAATAATGTTACTCTTCACAGTTGGCACTGTTCCCTGGAATGAGATAAGGAAGCAAGCACTGAGCTAAAAAGCGTGATTTACAAGAAATAGATCATCCCATAATTTGACAATACAAGTTGCAGAATTTGCTCATTTACAATGTTCAAGCATCAATTGTAAATGGGTTGGATGTTAAAATAATGATTTTCATCTGCAAAGCTTTTTCAAAATCTGCAACATTATCACATAAGGGTGAGCAGGGATGAAAATAAGCAAGAGGCAGACTTAGGCTTTACGCAGCCACACAAAGAGAATTTGACCCAAAATAATCTGACTTCCTGGAATTCATACAAATTCACAATGAAATCTGACTCCAAAATGTTATGAATCACAAATCCAGAGAGACAAGTTAGAACATAGAACATAGAACATTACAGCACAGTACAGGCCCTTCGGCCCTCGATGTTGTGCCGACATGTCAGACCGATCTCAAGCCCATCGAACCTACACTATTCCACGTACGTCCATATGCTTATCCAATGATGACTTAAATATACCTAAAGTTGGCGAATCTACTACCGTTGCAGGCAAAGCATTCCATTCCCTTACTACTCTCTGAGTAAAGAAACAACCTCTGACATCTTTCCTAGTCACCTCTCAACCTTCTTCTCTCTAATGAAAACAGCCTCAAGTCCCTCAGCCTTTCCTCGTAAGACCTTCCCTGCATACCAGGCAACATCCTCGTAAATCTCCTCTGAACCCTTTCCAAAGCTTCCACATCCTTCTTATAGTGCGGTGACCAGAACTGTACACAATACTCCAAGTGCAGCCGCACCAGAGTTTTATACAGCTTCACCATAACCTCTTGGTTCCGGAACTCGATCCCTCTATTAATAAAAACTAAAACACTGTACGCCTTTTAACAGCCCTGTCAACCTGGGTGGCAACTTTGAAGGATCTGTGTACATGGACACCGAGATCTCTCTGCTCATCTACACTACTAAGGATCTTACCATTAGCCCAGTACTTTGCCTTCTGGTTACTCCTACCAAAGTGCATCACCTCACACTTGTCTGCATTAAGCTCCATTTGCCACCTCTCAGCCCAGCTCTGCAGCTTATCTATGTCTCTCTGCAACCTACAGCATCCTTCGTCACTATCCACAACTCCACCGACCTTAGTGTGGTCTGCAAATTTACTAACCCATCCTTCTACGCCCTCATCCAGGTCATTTATAAAAATGACAAACAGCAGTGGACCCAACACCGACCCTTGCGGTACACCACTAGTAACTGCTCTCCAGGATTAACATTTCCCATCAATTCCCACCCTCTGTCTTCTTTCAGCAAGCCAATTTCCAATCCAAACTGCTATATCTCCCACAATTCCATTCCTCCGCATTTTGTACAATAGCCTATTGTGCGGAACCTTATCGAACGCCTTGCTGAAATCCATATACACCACATCAACCGGTTTACTCTCATCTACCTGTTTGGTCACCTTCTCAAAGAACTCAATAAGGTTTGTGAGGCATGACCTTCCCTTCACAAAACCATGCTGACTATCCCTAATCAATTTATTCTTTTCTAGATGATTATAAATCCTATCCCTTATAACCTTTTCCAACACTTTACCAACAACTGAGGTAAGGCTCACTGGTCTATAATTACCAGGGTTGTCTCTATTCCCCTTCTTGAACAGGGGAACCACATTTGCTATCCTCCAGTCATCTGGCACTATTCCTGTAGACAATGACGAGTTAAAGATCAATGCCAAAGGCTCGGCAATCTCCTCCCTGGCTTCCCAGAGGATCTGAGGATAAATCCCATCTGGCCCAGGGGACTTATCAATCTTCACCCTCTGAAGGATTTCTAATACCTCTTCCTTGTGAACCTCAATCCCACCTAGTCTAGTTGCCTGTATCTCAGTATTCTGCTCGACAACATTGTCGTTTGCTAGAGTGAATACTGTTGCAAAATATTCATTTAGCGCTTCCCCTATCTCATCTGACTCCACAGCACCAACCCCAAGACATTATTTCATTCCTGATGAGCATATGAACAGTGACCATGGTGAACTTTTGTCCTTTGAAAGGAATGATATCTGCAAGGGTTTTCGTCCTTCAATAGCCAGTCCCTCATGCTGTTTCACGGGTTAATAAGGTTGGATGGGGAAAGTGCCAGAACTGGATCTGAAAGCACTGGTGAGGGGTTTCCCTAGAGTGGGTATCAGTGGGAATGTCCAATGTGGGCAGAGGCTCAGGAGGTGGTTCAAGTGGCTGACAAAAGCTTCAGCAGAGAGGCTAATACAACTGTGTAAGGTGTGTATCCGGACTCTTCTGTCTGGTCCCTTTGTCTGTACTCAACCTGTTTATTGAGAACTGTCAATGTGATTTTGGTCACCTCAATTTCTCTGTACCCCCTGACCCATTCAAAGTTATCTCCATCTGAACTGAATGCATCCTGACTTTGTAAATAAGCCTGCCGACAAGGGTGGTGCTGTTGTCTGCAATATTGATCTTTACATTCAGCTCTCAGATACCTCCTTTCTGTCTCCCCCTGGACCATGACCCCATCTTGGAACATGAGGCCATTGTGTCCATTATGTAACTAAGCTCACTTTATCATGATATCACCCCAGCCTCCACTGCCTCCAACTCTGGGTGTCCCAAAGCCCCTCACTACCTGCTTCTACCAGTTTCCCAAAAACCACAAACTGGACTTCCTGGGCAGAGCTATTTGCCCTGCATGCTCCAATCCGATAGAACTCATCTCCTCCGACCTCAACTCGATTTTTTCTCCCTTTATCTGGTCCCTTCCCATTTACATTTACAATTCTTCAGACACTTTATCTATTTCAGAATTTCCAGTTCGCAGGCTCCAGACACCTCTTCTTTATCATGGACATGCAATCTCCTTACACATCCAACCCCTATCAGGATGGCCTCAAAGTCTGGAAGGAAGCCATTTGGCCCATCGAGAAACCACAAACCCTCTGAGCAGGTCACCCAGAACCAGCCCCCTACCATATCCCTGTAGCCCCACATTTACCATGCCTAATCCACCGAGCCTACGCATCCCTGCACACTGTGGATAATTTCAGCAGAGCCAGCCCACTTAACCTGCACCTCTTTGAATATTTGGCAGCTCTTTGTTTTGCATTTGATTTTTGTTGCTCAGTTCAACTACAAAACTCCAGTAGAATTGAAACTGTTTATGTTAAACTCTGTCTTTGTGTAATTTTTCGAAATTCAACCTGTTCAGAGGAATTATGACAAACTCGGAGCAGATGAAACTTGAACCCAGCCACTGTGCCACAACGGCCCTCCTGTCCTTTCGTATTCTTCAAAGGAGAAACCACAAGATGTATCTGGAAAATAATTCACGGGGGATGGGCTGCTGCTGAGCAGGCGAATGATTAGCCTCTTGTTAGCTTTAGGGTCACAAGAGATCACAGCCCAGTCTGTTTTGATCAGAGATAATGGGAACTGCAGATGCTGGAGAATCCAAGATAACAAAGTGTGGGGCTGGATGAACACAGCAGGCCAAGCAGCATCTTAGGAGCACAAAAGCTGATGTTTCGGGCCTAGACCCTTCATCAGAAATGGTCTAGGCCCGAAAAACCAGCTTTTGTGCTCCTAAGATGCTGTTTGGCCTGCTGTGTTCATCCAGCTCCACACTTTATTATCCAGTCTGTTTTGACTTGTCTTTCGAAAATGGCCCAGCCTTTATCTCCTCCCTTATCCATTCACAATCTTGATGGGCTAGGAAGGAGCAGTTCACACTTTAGGGAGTGCCACTGTTTATAATGTTTATAATGGGGTTACAGTGGACTTTGTCTCCCAATGGAATGAAATGTGCCGTCTCGTATGCAAATCAGCGGCTACTTTAATTACATGTCTGTTTTGCAAAGCCGCAGTTTTTAAAACTTCTATATATGACCAGCTAACGAGATGATTATTCAAAATTTGATATAGCGCATCTTATTGACAGTGCGTCAGTCACATCATTAACTACGGCCAGTGAAGGGAATCAAGATTTCCTGTAAATCACAGGCTTTAGTTCCACTGACTGATCTGTGCTTTCTTTCACTTCTCTGAGTTCCCCAATGGGTTAGCTGTAAAATCTGGAACTGGATTTTTCTCCAAATTATCTGATGCTCCTTGCTTGAAAAACACCAATAAAATCATCAAATTTTTGAGGCTTGAATTTATGAATTTCTAATCATTTGTTGATTAAATCTATTCTATCCATTGAATGGTATTAAGATAAAAGGCCGAAATATTGTGGTAAATTTCAATAATAGCGCATCTGTCACACATTTAAGTCAGCTTAGATCAGTAAATCCGGCATCTAGATCTGCCTTACAGTGAAGCTGGTTAAATCTAGTTGCAGAGAGTAATTTGAAATCTAGACATACTTAGGTAAAAATCTATCACAGCAGCTCACATGTCAGTGACTGAGGTATGCTGCAGAAAATTGTGAATATAATTCAAACTACAATATGAAAGAACACTGTCTCAAGATCAGGGACCTTTCAATATTTTTGTGGCTGCTGCAGTTCAATTCAATACCCAGTGAATGACAATGCACAGGATGCTAATAGTGGAGGATTCCGCGATGGTATCGCTAATGAATGTCAAGTGAGGCTGGTTTGATTCTATCTTGTTGGCTTCCCCCGGACTTGCATTGACTCCAGTTTTTCTGAGCCCATTCATACCACACTCAATGAAACATTACCTTGATGTCAAGGCAGTTGGTCTCATGTTTTCACCTTTTCAGTGGAACACATCCAGTTTCTGTGAGTTATATTTTAAAGGATTACTTTCTCTTCACAGTATCACCTTGCAAAATGGGAAAAACTGATGTGTGAGTCCTAATGTGGAGTGGGTGAAGATTATCATTCAAGCTCAGAGAGGTTGGTGCCTGCATCTACATTTGGGAAATCCAGGAGAAGGTGGGAATGTCACTGGATACCACTAGATGCAGGAATGCTGAGTGATGCCATAAGACCATGAGATATAGTAGTGAAAGGAGGCTATTCAGCCCATCATGTCAGCTCTGCCATTCAATGAGCTGATCTGTCGACAAGACAAATGGCAATTCATTTCATCCAGTAAGGATTCACAGCTAGTTTTTCACTTTTGTTGAGTGCGTGATTTTAAAGAGTCAGCACTCACGTCTGCAACTGAATTCACGACGGCCAAGCTGAATTCAAGTTTGTAGCACTCCAAACCCAACATTTTCTTCTCTGTAACATCCCATCCAGCTATCAAAATTAATATTTGCACTGACTAGGTATCAAACCAAGCCCTCCCACTGGATAAGAACCAAAAGAACTGCAGATGCTGTAAATCAGGAACAAACACAAAGTTGCTGGAAAAGCTCAGCAGGTCTGGAGGCATCTGTGGAGGAGAAAAAAGAGTTGACATTTGGGGTCCGGTGACGTTTCCTCAGAACCCGTTCTGCGGAAGCGTCACCGGACCCGAAACATTAACTCTTTTTTCTCCTCCACAGATGCCTACAGACCTGCTGAGCTTTTCCAGCAACTTTGTTTTTGTTCCTCCCACTGGAGTCAGCCAAATGAGATCAGCCAACTTGATACATCCCATTAAAAAATGGACTTTGTGTGCTTTTCATGTGCCTTCCTTCATGGTCAGTTCTGTGATATTCTGCACAGCATTGTAAGCAGGCAATGTGTAGATTTTCTTTAACTTTTTGTGATCTCTTTGATTTTGAATCTTTAAAGTAATATTCTACAGAATTTTTTCAACTACAACTACATAGGCCTTTCATGTGTTAAATCAATTTTGTAAAATTCATCATAAAATCACAATCATTAGCAATGCTGGAAATGTCGATCATACCCTATAATTATGTTCCGTGAAGACAATAAGTCCTTGATGTCAACTAAAATAAGTATCTGATTTTAGAAGCAAACAATACCTTGTTTTAATTTTATAGCAGGTGCCAAGTCACACAACAGGGAAATGAAGGTGCACTGGGATTCACTCAATTGCATACTGGGGAATTTGCTGTGGAGTCAACATGGAAATGAAGGAAACCCCCTGCAGGGTGGTCACTTTCTGATGTTACCTTCCAATAGATTTTTTGAGTAGTTACCTTGCACTGATTCCTGAAACTTATTTAACTGTTTAATTTTGTAACAGTGGAAATATTTACACACAGCCTAAGAAATCAGGATGACATTAAGGAATTTTGTGCAAAGAACTCCATTTTGTTGTCACACTATATGCGATTATTCAGAATTAAGTCTGACATTGTTAAAACTTATCCTATGACTGGCATTGAACATTTCTCCATAATTGTTGGGAAATAATTTCAAAACATCTAAAGGTGCAAATACAAAAGGAAAATATGAGTGGAACTTATAACTTACGAAAGAATAGAAATTAAATAAGTTCAGTTGCTCTATTTTAATAGTTGAAGTAAAAGTGGAAATTAATAACAATTGGGGAATGATTCAATCTTTTATTTATTATTTCATACAATTCAAGTGTCTGTGCTGAAGCCAACACTTATTGCTCAGTCATCATTTCCTATTTGAGTGTGATGGTAAGATATCTATTGAACTGCTGCTATTGTATGTAGTAAAGGTACATGCACTTGGCCATGAAGCTAACCTGATTGAAATTTAGCATGTCATCATTTCTTTGTGACGTTTGCTCTCCATACTTCTACTTATTTTACGAATGAGTGTCCAGTTAGCAGATTTATCCTCGAATGAAAAATTTTATGGAGCAGGGAACAAAGAACAAAGGACAGTGCAGTACATTACAGGCCCTTCGGCCCATAATGTTGAGCCAACATGTTATGCTCCTAAGATCAATCTACCCTGCGTACCCTACATTTTACTATCCTCCATGTGCCTGTCCAAGAGTCACTTAAAAGTCTCTAAAGTATCTGACTCCACTACCACTGCCAGCAATGCATTTCACATGCTCACCACTCTCTGTGTGAAGTACCTACCTCTGACATTTCCCCTTATACCTTCCTCCAATCACCTTCAAATCATGCCCCCTTGTAATAGTCATTTTCGCCCTGGCATAACGTCTCAGATTATCCACTCTATCTTTGCCTCTCATCATCTTGTGCACCTCTATCAAGTCACCTCTCATCCTTTTTCGCTCCAATGATGAAAGCCCTCGCTCCCTCAACCTTTTCTCATCAGACCTGCCCTTCAGTCCAGGCAGCATCCTTGTAAATCTGCTCTGCACCCTCTCCGAAGCTTCCACATTTTTCCTGTAATGTATTAGAGCTGCAGCATAACCTCATGGCTCTTAAACTTAATTCCCCTGCCAATGAAAGCCAACACACCATATGTCTTATTTACAGCCCTATCAACTTGCTACGCCTTCTTTTCAACCCTGTCAACTTGTTGCAACCCTATACAACCCTATCAACTTTATATATTAAACAAAAACATTTCTCCTCTTGTTTACAGACCTACAGAAATGTGAAATAAAAATCACGAAGCATACTGGAGATCCTCAGCAATTCTGATAGTATCTTTTGAAGGGACACCATTCCTGCTTTAGCTGGATGATTCCTCATCAGAGTTGTAAGCACCTAAAGAGGCAACAGTTTTGAAAAAAGACTTGGAAATTGGTTGAGAAGAGGAGATAAAAACAAAAGGAAATGCCTTGCTAACATTGTAGATAGGAGATATTTAATGACAAAATGGATTATGTAACATGGTCAAAGAAGAGAGTAATGGGCCTAAACATCTTCTTCCATGTCCTTCACCCACCTCCTCACCCCAGGCATTGTCATCACATGGGCTTGCTTTCAGTACAGCCAACCTACTTTCATCTACTTATGGACCCCATTACCAGTTTTTCTCCTTCCCTGGCTTACCATTACCCATCCCTTTGTTTGCCTAACAGGTTTTCTTTCCCTTTGGGCTCTGTTCAACCTATCTTTTCATTCTTTTACCCCCATGTCTCAACTTCTCTCTTTAGCATACCGCCTTTTCCGAGCAACTATTAGTTCTGTTGAATGATCTCTGAATCTAACACGTTAACTCTGCTGTCTCTCCATAGATTAGATTAGATTCACTACAGTGTGGAAACAGGCCCTTCGGCCCAACAAGTCCACACCACCCCTTGAAGCATCCCAGCCAGACCCATTCCCCTATAATCCACACACCCCTGAACACTATGGGCAATTTAGCATGGCCAATCCACCTAGCCTGCACATCTTTGGACTGTGGGAGGAAACTGGAGCACCTGGAGGAAACCCACGCAGACACGGGGAGAATGTGCAAACTCCACACAGACAGTTGCCCGAGGTTGGAATTGAACATGGGTCCCTGGCACTGTGAGGCTGCAGTGCTAACCACTGAGCCTCCATGCCAAACCTGCTGAGTTTCTTCAGCAATTTCTGTATTTGTTAGAGCTAGTAACGGTGCAGGGGAAGAATTAAAATTTATGTCTAGTGGAGGTGCAAACAAGAAAATGCAGAATCACTCCTAACCACTACTGTTAAAAGAAAGGGTGTAGGTTGGGGCTTACGTATGGAGGAGAGGAGAGGATCTGAAATCATTGAACTGAATGTTGATTGCAGAGGGCTGTAAAGTGAGCTGTCAGAAAATGAGATTCTGATACTTCAGTTACACTAAGTGTTTGTGCAACAATGTATCAGAATGAGGACACATTTCAGAGTGAAAGTGAAGAATTACTGAAATGTGACATCTCAAAACCAAGTTGATGCAATCTTTTATTTTTGCTGTTGAATGCTGCTATTCCATATGATATATTGATCGTAAAGTATATGTAAGACAAGATTTTTAATTGTTGACTGTATGCACAATGCTGTGATTTCTTCTGACTGCATGCAAGGGCCCTTTCACCTCTTCCACCACATTCACTGCATGGGAACACAATCAATCATTAACACAGCTACTGGAGCGTAAAATCATCTGATTTCCGGGAATGCACAAATTCACCAACACTCACTGGTATTTGAATGAACTTTGTCTCTGGAATATTACCAACCACTGTACAAACCCAGGGGGAGGAGTCAGCACAGTCATAACTATGTTACAAACTTAAAGTGAAATTTGAATCAGCTCCAGGTACTCTGGAAGCTTTCATTTCATCACAAGCCATCACTTTCGGATGACATGATCCACACTTGGCACTGATCCCTGGGATTATATGATTAAGCAAGCATACACCTGAGCTGAAGGTCATGAATTGCATCCTGGGAAGGTCGCAGTGAAACATTCTGGGAAAGGTGTCCTCGCAGTCAGTGTCATGGTGAAACATTCTGGGAAGGGTGTCCTCGCAGTCGCTGTCACGGTGAAGCCTTCTGGGAAGGGTGTCCTCGCAGTCGGTGTCACAGTGAAGCCTTCTGGGAAGTGTGTCCTTGCAGTCAGTGTCACAGTGAAGCATTCTGGGAAGGGTGACACCAGCTGTTCCATGGCAATAGATGTTGCAGTTCTGTCAGATGATGTTGTTCTGGGGTTAACAAATGTTTTTGGTGAGGCTTCGTGTAAGTTCAAACTACAGGAAGCAAACACTTGGATGTAGCATAAGATAACAAAGTGTGAAGCTGGATGAACACAGCAGGCCAAGCAACATCTCAGGAGCACAAAAGCTGACGTTTCGGGCCTAGATGAAGGGTCTAGGCCTGAAATGTCAGCTTTTGTGCTCCTGAGATGCGGCTTAGCCTGCTGTGTTCATCCAGCTTCACACTTGTTATCTTGGATTCTCCAGCATCTGCAGTTCCCATTATCACTGGGATGTAACAGCCTGGACTCTGGATCTAAATTCCAGGGTATCTGAAAACAGCCTAGATGAGGAGATTGCTCCAGGTTTTGCCAACACACAGATGGAATATCAATATGGCTAAGGAAAAGGAAGAACAAGGTGCCAAGGAGGATGCTAAGAAAGCAATGAACAGGCCTCAGGCAAAGAGTGGCAAAAAGAGGAGAAATTTAGAACCACTGAATCCCTACAGTGTGGAAAGAAGCCGTTAGGCACTTATAATCTGCACTGACTCTATAAAAGCAGAGCTCCCATACCTTATTCTAAACCTATAACCCTGCATTTACTGTGGCTAGTCCACCTAATCTGCACATCTTTGGATTGTGGGAAGAAACCAGAGCACCTGGAGGAAACCCACATAGACATGGGGAAAATGTGTGAACTCCACCCAGACAGCCATCTGAGGGTGGAATCAAACCCAGCCCTCGGCACTACAAGGCAGCAGTGCTAACCACTGAATCACTGTGTTGCCCAAAAGTAACAGCACCTACATCTACAGACTAATGAAATAGGTTCATCCCAACACTGGGATCTCCTCTAAGGACAATACCTTCATTATTTCATTTGTCAATGATATTTGAGAGCACGGGAATAGCTTCCTGCCTTGGCCCATGATAACCAGTGCAGCAATGTCAGCTCCCAAGAGATCCAGATTGTCATGTGCCTGCTGATACCAGGGGAGCTGGAAAAGTTCAGAGGATCAAAGACAAGGATCAAGTCCACCAGCTCCATGTGAAACTCGACATTGTACTGAAAAAAAGACACACACAGTAGTAGGGAATGCATGGAACGACGTGTTGCAACTACATGGGTAAGCTGAACATCAGAGGGACTGTATGTACTGGAAAAAGACCATCAGACTCAGGACCGACATCAGAGATTTATATTAGTGCATTGCTAATGTCCAGGAATCTGGGACTATGGTTGTTAATTCACATGGCTGAGTCAGCACGAGGGGTTCCATAGTGTGAAAAGCATGAGGTCTCTTATCGCTCTGGGGTGAACTGGGAGTTTTGTTAGAAATTAGAAATATGATGACAAATAAATAAAAAACTAGATTAGTGCAATAAGTTTTGTTTTACTGAAATCTTACTAAGGTTCTAGTAAGGCTCAAGCTGATGAGATGATTGTTTTTAGGTGATGATCAATCAACTTGATCTGAAACATAGCCCGCAGCTGGGTAAATGTTTTGTAACAGACAGAATGCATGTCCACTCGTTCTGTTTGTTATCAGTATGTTTTATATCAAAATGTGTGCCTATTCATACACTTTTGAGTGTGCTTTGCAATTAAAATTTCAGCAGCCATTTTGTGAGTTGAAAATGAAAGAGTTGTATTTATTCACATACACAAACCTCACCCTGATGCATTATCAGACTCCACCATACATCCTCTGCTCTACCACACACACACACACACACACACACACACACACACAAAATGACTGAGTAAATAAAAATGCAAGCATAGATGCAAATCAGAAAAACTGAATCAGTTTCTAATTTACACTCCTTGGTCTCCCATGTGATCAGGCTTATGGATTTTAACTGGATTTAATGTTTTAAAGTTGAATAGGACATTCTGTAAAATAAAAGCTTCAATGTAGGTTTTAACATTGGTTGCTTAGAATGCAGTTTCAAATCTGTCCAAGTTCTCATGCTAAAGGTATGCTCAACCCAAACTGGCCTGATATTGTTACATTGGAACACTAAATCTTTCATTTTGTTTCATATAAAGTTGCAGACTTTGAAAAGTGTTGAAGATGAAAAATGATTGTTTCTAACATCCTGAAATATAGTTGCTCCACTGTGTTTACCCTTGACCCCGAGCTTTTAAATGAGCAAATGTATAGAATGATTATCGTCTTTTCCCACAAGTTACTTTACCGCAACAGGTTTTGAATTTTGAAAATGTTTCCGTTGCCAATTCAATAGGTACTTCACCGTGTGCAGTTTGTAAACATTCAGCCAGTCAGGAATGTGCGAGTTATACAAGTAACACCAGCTGAGAGGTAAAAATAATTTCAAAATGTTAAAAATATAGAAATACATCCTACTCCCTAATAACACACGCATACATAATCTGTTTTGTTAACAAAAAAAAACACAATCAACCACAACATATTTGGTATAGAGTACTCGAGATTGAACTTGGTTAAGTAAAATGCAGATTAAACTAAAGGAATGTCAGTAAGGATACACTAATTTATCTACCTGTTTTTCAGATGAGGTTGTTGGTTTGAGGTTTCCCCAGTGTTTTCTGTTTTCATTTCAGATTTCCAGCATCTGCAGCATGTTTCTTTCATAAGAATCAACTGGAGAGATCTGGAGATTAGCACTAACTTAGATCCTCATTCGGAGAGCTAGCTTAGTCATGATGGGCTGAATGGCTTCTTTTTGCATTGTTACAATTTTGTGTTGTTGCAACCATATGTATTACCCTGGACCATCTTCAGTTGACGGATTATTGCCACATTTAATTTGGAAGAAAATTAATATCCCACTATTGAATATCAAAGATCCCTCAACTAGTGGAAACCTCTTTTCCCAAAAACACAACAATGTGACAATCTGATCCGTCACTAGTGGAAGTTATTGTTGTGCTGATGGAAATAGTAGAGAGGAGATGCTATGAATGTGAGTAAGATGCAAGACTGAAATTCTTGAACTCCATGGGATTGAGGATGGAATGGGTGGGAGCTAGAGGAGAACTTGTCTGTCCTTGTTGCAAGAAGGAATGATGGTTAAGATGACTAGGCTACTTCTTATGTCTCCACTGGTCATCTCTTTGACTGTTGCTTGGCTCAGGATGACTTACAATTATCGTAAATTCACATTGAATGTAGGAACACCCTGCACAGTTATTTTGAGATGAGTTACAATGGAAAGAACATGCACACAAGTGTTGCACCACGGACTCTGATAACATTACTCTTTAACAGACTACTTATCCAGTTCACAATGGTGCCAGTCTGGGGGAGTAGGTCAGTGACATGAGACAACCCAGTGAGATTTTCCAGAATTTGCACAATTGTTTAGCTGATGATTATGAAACACTGACAAGGCATTTTTCGTGAAATCTTGTTTATTTTAGTCACTTAAATACGCTTAAGGATAAAGGTACAAAAACCTCAAACAATTCATAAACATACAATTCAGGTACAAGTAACAATTTTTCAGAGTGACACTCACATTTACAAGACAACTTTTACACAAAGTGTTCTGAGGTTTGTAGTCAACATATTTTCTGCATGAAAATCTCTCAGTACAAAAATCTGCCTTCACCGAAATAAGTTTTATTTAAAAATGTTGTTAATGCCTGTTAATATTATGTGATTAACAGCAATATTTCCCAAAATGTAAGGATTTAACATGTAATATAATTTCTATTGATTTACTTCTCACGGACTTCAGCTTTGGATACGTCCTGAGGTTTGACGTCATAGCAACAAATTCCCAAGGTTTACTTAAAATGTCAGTGATTGTTAAAAACTACAGTAAAATTGTGGCAACGTCAATGTGAATCAATTGATCTTGAATTTTGACATGAAAGGTTTCATTCAAGCTGGCACTAAAGATTAAATTTGGATTGTAACTGGGATTGAAACAATGTCACATTACAGTGTTTCTAAATTCCCACTTTAAATACTATGTCCATATTTTCCTGTATTGTTCCAATACAGCTCAGTATTGTCTCAGGAAACATTACCTCAATTTTTGACAGGCCACTTTACAGCCTCCAGAATCAACACTATGGTAAACAGTTTCCAATCACAATGCCTGGACCTACATTTTCTGGTTCGGCTGTGGCGATTTACAGCTCCTCGAAACACAGCTTTTGTCCCTTTGCTTGCCTCATTGTTGTCTATTTTGCTTTGAACCATTATCCTTTTTTTATCACCAGATCTTTCCTCTCTTCAGAGCCACAAGGACCGCAACAGTTCAACAAAATAGCTTACCAGCACATTCACGTGTGCATAAAGGAATGGGTGAGGCCTTTGGCAGCAATGCACAAATTTAGTGAAATATTTTACTAATCGTCAATAAATCAAATAAATCAAAATGTTTTCAATTGTCTGAATTTGAAAACCAACAGATCTGTTTTATTTTGATCCCTTCCTAAGTTCACAAATTAATAATTCCTTTACTACCTGCACCTTTTGATGATCAGAAATTATTTTCCAACGCTTAGGGAGAAAGTTAACAAATTGCTTTCAGTCGTAGGGTATTTGGTGACAGTGCTCGACCGTTTTTGGATTAATCCTACAAATCATATCCCATGAAAAGAAAACCTCCAACAAGGCACAAACTTTCACAATAGCAGCCTGATTTCTTAGACTCTGTGTATACAATCACAAAATAAGAAGGTTAAACAGTGAAATACTTCTCAGAGAGTCAATGTAGAGGAATTGTCAAACAACATACAGAACAGTGATATCAGAAAGTGAATGCCCTGCAGGGACCTTCCTTCATTTCAGTGTTCACTGTACAGCACATTCCTCAGTCTGCAATCAAGTGAATCCCATTGCAGCTTCATTTCTTAGTTTTTTGCCCTGGAACCTGAAATAAAATTGAATAAAGTATTATATTTCCCACAGTATTTACTTCGCTACTGAGGACAATATCTTCACCAAACTTAGTTATGGGACATTATCGACTGCACTCTTAAACAAGATTGCAAACAGTTAATTCATTATTTCATTAATTTTATTCTATTATATTATTAAACACAGAATCCAAGGAAGTTGTGGCGAACAATTAATATTGCCAAATTTTCACTTTGTACATAAAGATAGATGACAAAAACATACAGATGACAAAATGTTTAAGAACTGCGCACTAAGGCTGCTTACAATGCACAGCAGAACATCATGGAGCTGACCATGAAGGAAGGAAGCGTGAAAAGGAGTTAAAGTCTCTGTTTTAATCACAGGGATACATTGAATTGGCCGACATCAGCTGGCTGCAGAAGATATGACAACCGTGGTAGGTACGACAATCATCCACCATTCCTGCACCAGGTTACTGACCAGTGACACTCCCAGCTCTTCCTGGATTAATATCTTGTTAGCATTCACTGTCACAGCTCGCATACAAATATCAGATTTAGGGACAAAGTAACAAAATGCAACAGGAGCCTGCACAAATGGGCTGGAGTTAAAGCCTTGGCCAAGGTGCTGAGGACAACATGATAAAAGCACTTCGCTCAAGCATATTTATTCACAGATAATGTATGCATGTTTACAAGCACCAACCTTTCCTGGATCTAATGATAATCTTCACCCACTCAGCATCAGGGCTCACACAAAATCTCTGCCCTTTTTTCGTGGTGATGCTGTAAAGTGAAGATAAATTGTCAAAATCTCTTCCACAGAAATTGGATGTCTCTCATGCCAGGTTATAATCAGTGGCACAAACACAATCCTGAAAATCTGCTACATAAAGAAATTGCAATTGATCCAACACATTCACAAAAATATTACTGCACCTAACCAGAAAGAGGAAAATGAGAACCATTAAAGCTGATATTCTGACCCATTTACTCACATTATCTCTTGTGTCTCACAATGCGGTCCTTTGGGAATGTATTGTAAATTCTTGATGATCTTTGGATTAATAAAATCAGAGCTGGTCCTGGGACACTGACACCGTCCTTGGGTATCTAGGATTGGAATACCTGTGAATGAAATAAATTGCATTTCAATTTTAAGTTTGGTTGTCATTGACAGGATGTTGACTTTTTATTTAACATTGAATTCAGCAATAAAACAAGCATCATATTATCAGTAACATGTACCATCAGTGACCGTCAATTCTTTAATGAACAGCCAAGAAGCACACAGACGTCTACGGCTGCTCAATAAATCAGCAGAAAGACTCCTTTCCATATTACACAGCAGGAAAATCTAAGTACCAAGACAGAAATGTTAACATACCCTGTGCAGCAAGAGCACACAGGAGCAGGATGGCAGTCATTACAGCTGTTGCTCTGTTCATCTTTGACTTTGTTGCTGAATAGATTTCTGCTGCAGGATCTGTTGTCTACTTCAGTGACACTCGTTATCCTGAATGAAGTTCTGCTGATGACGGGCCTAAATAAACCCCTATTTATTGAGATCCTCTACTTTCGTTCTGTATAATCTCAAACAGTGAAAGCTGTGCAAATTCTGTGCAAGGTAATTTCCCTGCTCCTGAGTCAACTTTCTTTCATTTTGCAGTTTAACAAGTTTTGGCATGTTACGTAATCCATAACAGCAACAGGCAAACCAGGTAAACTGAATTAGTTTAATCTAGATTCAGAAGAAGTGCAATTTTCAGAAATTTCCACCTTTGCCAAAGTGTAAAAAAAAGTGTGGGCAGAGACAATGTCAAATTTGCCTCCCAATGAGTTTAATTGTAAAAGTGATATAGTTGCCAGATCTACTACTGAGTGATTAACACATTTGTCAATTTTCCAAACACTCTCAAGTTGAATTATTTTCCCAGTTGTACACTGTGCTCTTGGAAATTATCTTGTAAATCATCAAGTCCTTTTGTACTGGTCATAATACGTTCCTTTCAGTCTTAATTAGTTTCAATGACAATAAAAATTGCAAAAATCAAACTGCATCAGTTTAATGCTTTTTATCGATTTTCCCAAAGCAATTAACATCAGATGACTTGAATAATTCAGTTCTAGATCTCGCAGCTCAGTCACTGGGGACTTTTTCATCAACCTAACAGTAAGCACAGACAAATCAACGGAACTGCACTTTAAAATTTACAGAGAATATTTCTGTCTTTCATTGGTTTTACTTTCTGCTGTGACTCTTAGATCTGAATGTTCATGTTTGGAAAAAGTTGAAATGGTATAAATGTCATTTTGGATTTATTTAGAGATGCCACTTTTAATTCAACTTTTGATTAAAAATGCTGTAATGTTGGTCCTGGAAAAGAAATATCGCCAAAATTTTTGTTCCAGTGCAGATATTTAAATCATTGACCAGACTTTATTTTGGTTGTTTGTTGTTCGAACTGCATTATCAACTGACAATTTAAATATCTCAATAAGTTTGCAGCGATCATTTATCAAACTAAAATAGATTATAGTTTAGATATTCGTCACCTAAATGAATAGTTTCAATTTGACTGTGGAAAATTTTAGTTCTGCTTTTTGCAGTTGACCCAGGGAACAAGGTCATTTCACACTTGGCACAGATCCCTGGGAATATATGAGGAAGCAAGTACACGCCTGAGCTGAATATCATGAATTACAAGAAATGGATCATCCTCTAACATGACAACTCAAGGAGCGCAGTTTGCTTACTTACAAAGCATAAGCATCAATTGTAAATGCAATGCATGTTAAAATAGTGATTTTCATCTACAAGGCATTTTCAAAGTCTGCAACACATCTTAAGGCAAAACGAAACATTTAGTAATATGAAAATATCAGGGTGATCAGGGATGAATGAGAATATGAGGCAGATCTAGACTTTCTACAATCATGAAGAGACCTCTACCCAAACTAACCAGATTTCCTGGAACTTACATGAGTTCACCTTCAAATGGATGCAGTTTATCTGACAAGCATGTGAACAGTGACTGTCATTGCTGTAACTCAGCTGGCTCCTCCCCCTGAGTTTGTATTGTGGTTGGTGACGGTGTAGAGTCAGACTTCATTCAGACAGCAGCTGGTGTTTGTGAACCCATGTGAATTCCAGGAAATCCCATTGTTTTATACTCCATGTAGCTGTGTCAATGATTGGCTTTGTCCCCAATCATTAGTGGGTGGATGAGGTTAACGGGCCCTTGCAGACAGTCAGATGAGATCACAGTATTGTGCAGTTTTTCTGAAGAAGGGTCTAGGCCGGAAACGTCAGCTTACCTGCTCCAATGATGCTGCTTGGCCTTCAGTGTTCATCCAGCTCCAGGCCTTGTTATCTCACAGCATTGTGGGTGGTCTAGCAAAGATACAAATAACTTCGACTGTTACTCAGCTCCTAAAAAGTACTGATGGAAGCAAAAAATGCTGGAGATCGCAACAGGACAGGCAGCATCCATGCAAGAAAAGCAAGTTAACATCTCCAGGTTTACTAATGAAGAAGCTATCTATCGCTGTCTTAAATACACACAATGACATGGCCTGTACAGCTCTCTGCAGCAATGACATCCAAAGGTTCACTAACCTATGGCTGAAGAAATTCCTCCTCATCTCGTACAAAGGCTCATCCCTTCACTTAGCCTGTGCCTTGGAGCATAGTGTCTCTAACTAATGGAAACATCTTCTCAACGTCCAGTTGGCCCTGGCCTCTTCGTATTCTCTAAGAGTCAATCAGATCAACCCTTATCCTTTACACTTCAGCAAGTACAGGCCCAGATTCCTAAACTGCTCCCTGTTGACAAGGCCTTCAGACCTGGGATTATTCTTGTCCATATCCTCTGGGCACCCTCCAAAATGTGTACATCCTTCCTTAGTAATAAGTTACCGAGCCCAAAACTGCTCACAATATTCCAAATGCGGTCTGACAAGATCCTTATAGAAACTCAACAGTGCATCCCTTTTCTTGTATTCTAGCCCTCTTGAAAATGAAGGCCAACATTGTATTTGCCTTTCTAACTGCCAACCAAACCTACAAGTTGAGAGAATTCTGAACTAAGACTCCTAAGTACCTTGTGCTTTAGATTTTTGAAGTCTTCCCTTCTTTAGAAAATAATCTACACCCTTAATCTTCTTACAAAAATACATCATCTCACATTTTTCCACAGTGTACTCCATCTGCTACATCTTTGCCCACTTGCCTAGCATGTCCAAATCCTTCTACAGCCTTCCTGCTACCTCAACAATAACTCTCCCATCACCTATCTTTGTGTTCTCTGTAAACTTACCAACAATGCCCTCAGCTCCATCGTCCAGATCATTAATGTATAACATGAGTAGTTATGATTCC
Organism: Stegostoma tigrinum; assembly: GCF_030684315.1. Classification (NCBI taxonomy): domain Eukaryota; kingdom Metazoa; phylum Chordata; class Chondrichthyes; order Orectolobiformes; family Stegostomatidae; genus Stegostoma; species Stegostoma tigrinum. The sequence continues at coordinate 69,925,182 of NC_081354.1, forward strand.
AACAATGACTCCAGCAAAACATCGCTGGTCACCGGCTACCATCCTAAAAAAGATCCCTTTATCCCCACTTCTGCCTTTTGCCAGTCAGTCAATCCTTTATCCCAGCTGGCATCTTGCTCCAAACATCATGGTATCTTATCATATTTAGCAGCCTGCTATGCAACACCTCATCAAAGGCCTTCTAGAAATCCAAATATGTCACATCCATTATATCTCCTGCATCTAACATTGTATTTTTACTTCCTTAAACATTCTTACAGATTTGTCAGACATTACCCCTCCTTGATGAAGCTCTATTTTACCATGCATTTCCAAACAATGTGCAATTTCATCCTTAATAATGGATTTAAATCTTAGCAACTGCCAAAGTGAATGCTAACTGACCTATAGTTTCTTGTCTTCTGCATCCCTCCCTTCCTAAACACTGCGCCATTTTCCAGTCTGGGAAATCTGGGATCCTCCCTGATACCCAATGGTTCCTGAAAGATCGCCTCTACCTCTTCAGCCTCATTTTCCAGCGAACAATGTCCACTTTTGCCTCTTCCTTACCTTTTAAATATCTCAAAAAAAGGTCCTTGCCCAACTTATTTTATATTGGTAGCTAAATTATCTTTACACTCCACCTTAATTTCCCCTCAGGTTTTTCAATTATTCCATGCTGGTTTTTAGAGACTTCCCAATCCTCTGGCTTCCCACTAATCTTCACCACATTGTCTGCTTTTTACTCAGTTTTTATGCTGTTGCTGACTTCACTCATCAGCCATGGTTACCTCGTCCTTGTTTCATATGGTTCTTCTTCCTCATTAGGATGAATTTCTGCTGTGCCTCCCAAACCACCCCAGAAACTTATGCCATCGCTGTTCCACCATTTACCCTGCAAGATATCCCTTCCAATCAAATTTGACCAGTTCTTCCCTCATATCTTTGAGGTTACCTTTATTCAAATTGATTACCATTACATCTGATTCCAGTTTCTCCCTCTCAAACAGCAGGACGAATTCTATCATATTATGGTCACTGCTCCTTGGGGTTCCTTCACTTTAAGCTCCCTGATCAAGTCTGCCTCATGACACATCATCAAAATCTATGACTTCGTACTCCCTACCACAAGCCGTTCTAAAAAGCTATCTCATAGACACTTCACAAATTCCTCTCATTGAGATCCATTGCAAACTGATTTTCCAGTCGACATGCATATTGAAGCCCCATAGGACTATTGAGTGCCTTTTCTATCTCATGATTTATTTCTCGCCCTACGTCCTGATGACTGCTAGGAGGCCAGTACATAATTCCCATGCGAGTCTTTTTTCCTTTGTGGTTCCTCAATTCTACCGACACTGATTCTATGCCTTCTGACTCCATATCACTCCTTGCCATTGGCTTCATTTCATTTTCTTACCAACAAGACAACCATGCCCTCTCTAAATAAAAATTGAAAAAAAACTGTGGATGCTGTAAATCAGGAACAAAAACAGAAGTTGCTGGAAAAACTCAGCAGGCCTCAACATTTCCGCTCCTGTGAGGAAGGGTCACCAGACCCGAAACGTTAACTCCGATTTTTCTTCACAGATGCTGCCAGGCCTGCTGAACTTTTCCAGCAAGTAGGCCCTTTCTACTCATCTGTCTGTCCTTTAGATTGGAAGCATATCCGTGGATATTTAGTCCCCAGATCTGATATCCTTGCAGCCGCGTCTGATGCCCACAACACCGTATCCGTCAATTTCAATCTGGGCTACAAGTTTATTTAAGACAACATGGTGTGAAGCTGGATGAACACAGCAGGCCAAGCAGCATCAGAGGAGCAGGAAAGTTTGACATTTCAGTTCAGGACCCTTCTTCAGCTTATTTACCTTGTTTTGTATTCTGTATGCATTTAAGTACAACACCCACAGTCCTGCATTGACTGCCCCCCTTCTCATAGTTGTCCCGTTATCTGATGTGGCTGAAGTTAGATTCCTGACACTTTCCATTCTGCCTCTCCTATTTCTTGCTGTGGAAATTAACTTCCTTCGCCTTTCTATTCCTTGTCATGTCTGACTGAATTCCTGCATTCAGGGTAATTAAAAAGTCATTTTGTTTTATTCTAAAGAACAGTCACTGGACTCGAAATGTTTTTGCTCTATAGATGCTGCCAGACTTGCTGACATTCTCCAGAAATTTCTGTTTTAGTTTCAGATTTGCAGCATCTGCAGTTTTTTGCTTTACATTTGCTTTTTGTTGTCTAGGTCAACCTGGAGTGCAATTGAAAACTGTTTTACGTTAACCCCTGTCCTTGCGTATTTTTCTAAATTCAACCTGTTCAGATGAATTATGACACAACTTGGAGCAGATGGAACTTGAACCCGGCCACTGTGCCACAACAGCCCTCCTGTCTTTGCAGATTTTTCAAAGGAGAAACCACAAGATGTGTCTGGGAAATAACTCACCAGGGGTGGCTTGCTGCTGAGCAGGAGGGATAAGCCCCTTGTTACCTTTAGGGTCACAAGAGATCACAGCCCGTCTGTTTTGAGATAACAAGGTGTAGAGCTGGATGAGCACAGCAGGCCAAGTATCAGAGGAGCAGGAAACTTGACGTTTCAGGCCTACACCCTTCTTCTGAAGAAGGGTCCAGACCCAAGACATCAGCTTTCCTGCTCTTCTGATGCTGCTTGGTCTGCTGTGTTCATCCAGCTCTACACCTTGTTATCTCAGATTCTACAGCACCAGCAGTTCCCACTATCTTCCAGCCTGTTTTGACTTGTCTTTCTAAATTGGCCCAGCCTTTAACTCCTCCCTCATCCATTCACAATCTTGATGGGTTAGGAAGGAGCAGTTCACACCTTAGGGAATGCCACTGTTTACTTTGTCTCCCAATGAAATGGAATGTGCCATCTCATACGCAAATCAGAAGCTACTTTAATTTCATAGGGATATTGGGAACTGCAGATGCTGGAGAATCCAAAATAACCAAGTGTGGAGCTGGATGAACACAGCAGGCCAAGCAGCATCTTGGGAGCAGGAAAGCTGACATTTCGGGCCTAGACCCTTCATCAGATAAGGCTTCATCAGCAATAACTTTTCTGATGAAGGGTCTAGGCCCGAAACGTCAGCTTTTGTGCTCCTAAGATGCTGCTTAGACTGCTGTGTTCATCCAGCTCTACATCTTGTTATCCCTAGATTCATGCCCGATTCTCAAAGCCGCAGTTTTTAAAAGCTTCTTTATATGACCAGCTAATGAGATGATTATTCAAAATTTGATATAGCACATCTTACTGACAGTGCGTCAGTCACATCATTAACTACGGCCAGTGAAGGGAATCAAGATTTCCTGTAAATCACAGGCTTTAGTTCCACTGACTGATCCGTGCTTTCTTTCACTTCCCTGAGTTCTCCAATGTGTCAGCTGTAAAATCTGGAACTGGACTTTTCTCTAAATTGTCTGATGCTCCTGGCTTGAGGAACACCAGTAAAATCATCAAATTTTTGAGGCTTGCATTTATCAATGTTTAATTATTTGTTGTTTAAAGCCACTCCACTCAATGTATAGTTATTAAGATAAAAGGCTGAAGTATTGCAGTAAAATACAATGATATCCGGGCAGAAATTGGAGATCAGTGCATTTGCACACGTTAAGTGACCTTGGATCAGTAAATCTGACATCCACATCTGTTTTACAGTGAAGCTGATTGAATCTAGCTGCAATCAGTTATTTGAAATCTAGACATTCTTAATGAAGAATCTATATGAAAGTAAAACAATTTGCCTCAGGAGCAGGGAGATTCTCTTACGCAATTTTGACCGTTTTCACTTCTTGAGGTTACACAAAACAAAAGAAGAGGTTTTTAATAAATAGAACCTTACTGGATCCCTCTTAAGAAGAACTTGATTCAACAGAAAGAGCAGCACTGAAGCAGTCAACAGATCCTTCAGCAGAAATCCATTCAGCAACAAAGTCAAAGATGAACACAACAATAGCTGTAATGACTGTCATCCTGCTCCTGTGTGCTATTGCTGTATGTTAACATTTCTAATATTTGTTTTATCTTTTTGTTGCATTGTAGTATAAAAGGAGCTGTTCTGCTGACTTATTAACCAGCCATGCATTTCTAAGGTCAATAGTTAATTGTTCATTAATGAATTAAAAGGCCAATGATTGTACATGCTGTTGACAATACAGTGCTTGTTTTAACACTGATATCGACGCTTAAACAAAATGCCAAGTTTGTGACAACTGCAATCAATGTCTATAATTAACTTCTGTTGATTTCATTCACAGGTATTCCAATCCCAGGTACTCAAGTACGGTGCCATTGCCCCAAAACAAGCTCCGATTTTATTGGTCCAAGAATCATCAAGAGTTTGAAGTCCATTCCCAAAAGATCACATTGAGACACAGGAGATAATGTGAGTAAATGAGTCAGAACAGCATACAGCCTCAGGGTCATAAAGCACAGAAACAGGCCATTTGGTCCAACTCATCCATGTCAACCAAGCGTCCATTTCTCGGCATTCTGTCCACATTCCTCTGAACTGTTCCCACACTTGTACGTGTCCAAATATCTTACAACTTTCATAACTGTGTCTGCATCTATCACATCCTCTGGCAGCTTGATCCACATACACATGAGCCTCTGTGTGAAAAAGCTACCCCTCAGGCCCCTTTTAAACCTTTACGCTCTCACTTTAAACCTATCTGACCAAGTTTTGAAATCCCCTGCCCTGGGGAAAAGACTTTGACTCTTCATCTTATCCATACCTCACATGATATTATAAACCTCTACCTCTACCTCCTACACTGCATGCAGAAAATGTCCCAGCCTATCCAGCCTCTCCTTGTCATTCATTTTTTCTAGTCTCGGTAACATCCTTCCAAACCCCTTTCAGGGATGTACTACTGATGTACTGTATAAAGCTCTGGTCAGAACACGTTTGGAGTATTGTGTGCAGTTTGGGGCCCCCTATCTCAGGAAGAATGCACTGGCACTGGAGCTCGTTCAGGGGAAATTCACGAGAATAGTCCCAGGAATGGAAAGCTTAACATACGGAGAACGTTTGAGGATTCTGGGATATACTCATTGGAGTTTAGAAGGATGAGTGGGGATCTAATTTAAACTTACAGAATATTGAATGGCCCGGACTGAGTGGATGTTGGGAAGATGCTTCCATTGGTAGGAGAGACTAGGACTCAAGGGCGCAGCTTTAGAGTAAAGGGAAAACCTTTTAGAACTAGATAAGGAGGAAATTCTACAGCCAGAGATTGATGAATCTGTGGAATTCACTGCCACAGAAGGCTGTCAAGGCCAGGCCATTGAGCACATTTAAGACTGAGATAGATATGTTCTGGATTATCAAGGAGTTCAAGGATTACAGGGAGAAAGTGGGAGAATGAAATTGAGAAATTTATCAGCCATGATTGAAGGGTAGAGCAGAACCGACGGGTTGAATGGCCTAATTTCTCTCCTATGTCTTATGATCTTATGGTCTTAAATTGTTTTTGCATGCTGTCCAGTTTAATAACATCAGTGTGACCAGAATTTTACACAATACTCCCCAAACGTAGCCTTATCAGTGCCTTGTACAGCTACGACATGACATCCCAACTCATGTACTCAATGCTCTGACCAATAAAGGCATACATGCCAAACACCTTCTGAACTATTCTGTCTATCTACGACATTACCTTTAACCTTTCTCCTACACCTACTTTGTTTAGAAGCTGTGCTACTTATTGAAAACCAATTGGATTCGTCTCAGTTTGTTTTTGAAACAGATGTCTTCTATTTGTTCATAGGATGTGGGTGCCACAGACTGGACAATTACCTATTGCCCATTTCTACCTGCTCTACAGAATTTGCTGATGGACTGACCTCTTGAAGCATTGCAATCCTGGAGGGTACAGAGTCACCCACAGTGTTGCTTAGAAGGAAATCCCAGGATTTTGACTCAGCAACGATGAAGGAATGGAGAATTATTACTAAGTCAGTCTGGTGTGAGTTTTCAAGGAGAATCTTGAAGGCTATTCCCATATCACCAATAACTCCAACCTTGTAGTTCTAGGTGATAGATTTAGAAAGTACCCAGAGCAGTCTTGATGAGCTGCTGCAGAGCATCTTATAGATGGTATTCACGGCTTCTACTGGGCATCAATGATGAAGGGTGTGAATGTTGAAGATGATGGAAAAGATGCCAATCAGTTGGACTAATTTGTCCTAGATAGTATAGAGCTCTTGAGAATTGTTGGAACTGGATTCTGGAGAGTATTTTATCTCATTCTTGATTTATGCCTTTTTGTTTTTAGGTTGGCTTTTGGGAGCCAGCATGTGAATTAATTGCGAAGAAATTCCTAGCCTCTGAACTGCTCTTGTAGCCACAGTATTTTTATGGCTGCTGCAGTTCAGTTCAATACCCAGTGACCAGTAATGCACAGGATGCTAATAGTGGAGGATTCCACGATGGTATCGCTAATGAATGTCAAGTGATAATGGTTTGATTCTATCTTGTTGGCTTCCCTGGATTTGCGTTGACTCCAGTTTTTCTGAGCCCATTCATACCACACTCAAGGAAACATTATCTTGATGTCAAGGTAGTTGGTCTCATGTTTTCACCTTTTCAGTGGGATACATCCAGTTTCTGTGAGTTATATTTTAAAATATTACTCTCTCTTTACAGTGTCACAATGCAAAATGGGAAAAAACTCATGTGTGAGTCCTAATGTGGAGTGGGTAAAGATTGTCGTTCAAGCTCAGAGAGGTTGGTGCCTGCTTTTGGATAGAATTCAGATTTTCGTCTGAATAAAAATGAATGCCGTGAATTTTTTTTAACCGTGTTTGTCCTCTCCATGATAAAGGCCTGTTGCCAATTCCCACATGTTCTTGGTGCATTCTGTCACTTTACCCAAGTCTCCTGTAAGGTGAGACTCAATATTCACAAACTATTCAGCCACCATTGACTTTGGGGCTTGATCTTCCTCTGTTCTCATCCTGCATCTATATTTGGGAATTCAATGAGATCATCACTGATCTGACGACAAGAAAAATGCAACTGACTTCATCCAGTAAGGATTCACAGTTGGTTTTTAACTTTTGTTAAGTGTGTGATTTTAAAGAGACAGCACCCTTGACTGGAACTGAATTCACAACAGCCAAGCTGAATTCAAGTTTGCAGCACTCCAAACCCAACATTTTCTCCTGTGTAACATCACATCCAGCTATCAAAAATAATGTTTGCATTGATTGGAAATCAAACCAAGGCCTCCTGCTGGACAGGCTGCAATTTCACCACTGAATTACCAAAGCAACTGCGGTTTTGTTGAACTGTTGTGCCCTTCTCCATTACCCACAAAGCTGTGATCAATTGTCATATCTTCAAGTAGCCAGCTGGGATCAGCCAATTCAACACATCCCAGTGAAATTAATCTCATTTTCATGTGCCTTCTTTCATGGTCAGCTCTGTGATATTGTGCATTGCATTGCAAGCAGGTCTCATGCAGATTTTCCTTAACTTTTCATTATCTTTTTGATTTTGAATCTTTCATGTAAAATTCTACAGAAATTTTTTTACTACAACTGCAGAGATCCCGCATGCGTTAAATTCATTTTGTAAAATTTATAATAAAATCACAACCATTAGCAATGCTGGAACCGGATAATGCCCTATAATTTTGCTTGGTGAAGCCATAAGTCCTTGATATTAACCTAAATAAATACCTCCTTTTAGATGAAAACAATATTTTATTAATTTCATTTCAGGTGCCAAATCGCACAACTAAGAAATGAAGGTGCGCTGGGATTCACTCGATTGCACACTGGGGAATTCGCTACACAGTTAACATGGAAATGAAGGAAACCCCTTGCAGGGTGGTCACTTTCTGATGTTACCTTCCAATAGGTTTGTTGAGTAGTTACCTTGCACTGATTCCTAGAACTTATTTAACTGCTTAACCCTGTAACTGTGTAAATATTTACACACAGCCTAAGAAATCAGGCTGACGTTAAGGAATTTTGTGCAAAGAACTCCATTTTGTTGTCACACTATATGTGATTACTCAGAATTAAGTCTGACATTGTTAAAACTTACTGTATGGCTGGCATTGAACATTTCTTCATAATTGTTGGGAAATAATTTCAAAACATCAAAAAGGTGCAAGTACAAAAGGAAATATAGTGGAACTTGTAACTTATGAAAGAATTGAAATTAAATAAGTTCAGTTGCTCTATTTTAATAGTTGAAGTAAAAGTGGGAATTAATAACAATTGGGAAATTTATTTATTATTTCATACAATTCAAGTGCCTGTGCCGAAGCCAACACTTATTGCTCAGTCATCATTTCCTATTTGAGTGTGATGGTAAGGTATCTATTGAACTGCCGCTATTGTATGTAGTAAAGGTACATGCACTTGGCCATGAAGCTAACCTGATTGAAACTGAACATGTTATTAATTTTTCATGATGTGTGCCCTCCACACTTCTATCTGTTTTACCTGGAATGAATTCTTAAAGTTTTAGATTAGCTGAATTATCCTTCAACGAAGAATGTAATATACCAAGCAAGCACCATCTTCCTTTTGTTTACATATGTAGAGAAATGTGAAGTAAAGCTCATGAAACATACTGGAGATCCTCAGAAATTCTGGTAGTGTCTGTTGACAGGGAAGCAGTTCCTCATCGAAATTGTAAGCACATAAAGCTGTAAAATTTTGAAAAAAAGGCTTGCAAATTGGTCGAGAACAGGAGATACAAACAAAAGAAAATGCCTGTGCTAACATTGTAAATAGCAGAGATTTAATGATGAAATATATTTTGTAACATGGTCAAAGAAGAGAGTAATGGGCCTTATCACCTTCTTCTATGTCGTTTACCTGCTGCCACAGCCCAGACATTGTCATCACATGGGCTTGCTTTCAGTACAGCCAACCTACTTTCACCTTCTTGTGGCCTCCATTACCAGTTTTTCTCCTTCCCTGGATTACCATTACCCATCCCTTTGTTTTCCAAACAGGTTTTCTTTCCCTTTGGGCTCTGTCTTCACCTATCTTCTCATTCTTTTACCCCCATGTCTCAACCTCTCTCTTTAGCATACCGCCTTTTCCGAGCAACTATTAGTTCTGTTGAAGGATCACTGAGTCTAATATGCTAATTCTGCTTTCTCTCCACAGATGTTGCTGGAATACTGAGATTTTTCATCAATTTCTGCATTTGTTAGAGATAGTAATGGTGCAAATTTATGGCTAGTGGAGGCGCAAACGAAAAAATGCAGAATCACTGCCAACCATTAATGCTACAAGAAAAAGTGTAGTAGGGTTGGTGTTGGTACAGAGAAGAGATCATGTCTGAAATTGTTGAACTAAATGTTGTTTGCAAAGGACTGTAAAGTGAGCAGTCAGAAAATGAGATTATGATACTTGCATTACACTGTGTGTATCAGTGTGTCAGAATGAGGACACAGTTCAGAGTGAAAGTAAAGTGAAGAATTACTAAAATGCGATATCTCAAAACCAATCAGATACAATCTTCTTTTTGCCGTTGAATGTTGCTATTCCATATGATATATTGATCACAAAGTATACAACAGGAGAAGAATTTTAATTGTTGCCTAATGCTAATTTGAATGAAAGCTCTATGTCAAAGTTCAGTTCTCATTCACACAGATGACAAATTAGAGCAGTATTTATTGATCATTAACATTTTTTAACTGAACTGAGGGATATTTTATTTCCAAAACAACAAATCTTAGCACCTGAGATAAAGGGAGCTGCAGATGCTGGAGAATTCAAGATAACAAGGTGTGGAGCTGGATGAACACAGCAGGCCAAGCAGCATCTTAGGAGCACAAAAGCTGATGTTTCGGGCCTAGATCCTTCATCAGAAAAGAGGGATGGGGCGAGGGTTCTGAAATAAATGGGGGGGGAAGGTGGATCGAAGGTGGATACAGGAGAAGATAGGTGGAGAGGAGACAGATAGCACCTGTCTGATACTTAAGTCTATAGATAGAAATAATATTGCTTGTAAAATAATTCATTTTAAAATGTTGCTTAGATGATATAGATGGGCATAAATTCTACAAGTAAATAGACGAGATTTTGGTCACGAGGTAGCACTGTTTTGTGTAACTCATACACGATTGTTAAACTCAACTAACCATCAATCACACTCATTTCTGCAGACGTTTCTCTTCCATTCACAAGTTGCCCCAGGCCGAGCGTATCCTTTGGACGGATTTCTCCAGAAACTAACCCAGATGGAAGGAATAGTTTGATCACATCATCCCATGTGAGAGAAGCCATCAATTTAGAGATTTTTAATGCTCAGTGTCGGAATCTTCATAGCTCCCTGTTGAAATAGAACACAGTCGATGAACCGAAGGTGTTCACATTTACAAACTATCTTTCTGCACCATTTTGCCAAGAAAGCCAAATCAATTCCTGAATTCTAGGTTGAGCTGAAATGTTGTCATTCAGTTTTTTTGACATTCTAACATGATTACCAAATCTCCCAATGCATTGTTGATTATCTATGACATAAAACATTATCATTCAAATGTAAGCAAATCCTGCAATGCTGCAATTCTGAAACAAACACAGAGAATGCGGGAGAAATCTGTCCCTCTATATCCTTCATAATCTGTTTATGGACACCAGGAGAAGGCATTGCCAGGTGTATTTGGCAATTCAAAGGATGTTAATATTGTTTTTGAGGCATAACCTCTTCTGTGTATTGTCAAGGAAGACATGGTGTGGTTATCAGAATTGACAGCTAGAATGTTCGTTGTTAATCTCACAGCCAAATACATGGATAAGTTGTTAAACTCCAGGAGCACTTGGGGGTGGGGGTGTGTGTGTGGGGGGCGGCGGGGAAAAGTGCTGGTGGTGGGGGGGGCAAGTCAAACCATCAGAATTTCTTAGGAACTAAGTGACAGTCAAAGTTCTTTGTATCCCTGGTCTACCACCCACATTGCTGCGATCTCTTCTGACTGTATGCAAAAGCCCTTTCACCTCATGCACCACTACCGCATGGGGACACAACCAATCATTGACATAGCTACATGGAGTGTAAAATCATGCAATGTCCCAGATTATACGGGTTCACCAACTCCGGCTGTTATTCGAATGAGCTCTGACTCTGGAATATTACCAAGCACTGTACAAACCCATGTTTGGTGGGGGGGGAGCAGTCAGCACAGTCATAGCCCCAACACTATGTTGCAAACATGAACTGAAACTTGAGTCGGCCGCAGGCCCTCCGGAAACTTGTTCTTCATCACAGATTAGTATTTTTCAGTTGCCGTGTTCCGCATTGGCACTGATCCCTGGGATAGTATGATAAAGTAAGCGCACATTTGAGCTGATCGTGAAATGCATTCTGGGAAGGGTTACTTCACAGTCAGTGTCATGGTGAAGCATTCTGGGAAGAGTGTTATGAGCTGGATGGTATGGTTCGGTAGAGTAAATGTTGTTCCTATGTCAACAGACATTTCCTGTGAGGTTTCATGTAAATTAATACCACAGGAAACAAGTATTTGAATATTGCAGGCTGGATCCTGGATCAAAGTTCCAGAACAGTTGAAAGAGATCTAGATCAGGAATTCATTCCAGGTTTTACAGCACACTGAGGGTGTATCAACATGCTTGAGGAAAAGTCAGAACAAGTCGCCAAGGAAGACGTTAAGAAAGCAGTGAACTGGCCTCAGGCAAACGCTGACAAGAAGAGGAGAAAGGTAGAAACATAGAATAGAATAGAAAACCTGCAGTGTAGAGAGGGGCCATTCAGCCCATAATGCCTGCACTGACCCCCTGAAAATAAATCACACAGACCCCATCCTATCACCCTGTGTTAACCATGGATGCACATCCCTGGGCAAAACAGCACAATTTAGCATAACCAATCCACCCAACCTGCACACCTTTGAACTGTGGGAGGAAACTGGAGCACCTGGAGGAAATCCATGCAGACACAGGTAGAACGTGCAAACTCCTCGGGCTGTCACCCGAGGCTGGAATTGAACCCAGGTCCCTGGCACTGTGAGATAGCAGTGCTAACCACTGAGTCACCGTGCCATCCAAAAGTTACACCAGCTACATCGACAAACTAATGGAGTAGGTTCACCCTGACACTGGGATCTCCACCAAGGCCACAAACTACATGATCTCATTTGTTCAAGATATTTTACAGGGTATCATGAGAAGGCTTCTTGCTTGGCACATTACAACCCCTGCAGCAGCTTCAGCTCCTGAGTGATCCAAACTGCCATTTGCCTGCAGCTGCCAGGGGAACTGGCAAAGTACAGAGAGGGCAAAGCCAGAGACCAAGTCTACCAGCTCCACTTGAACATTATATTGTACTGAAACAAAAACACACGCACAGCTAGATATTGCATGAACTGATGTGTTGCAACCTTAGGGAATAAGTTGAGCATCAAAGTGTAGCACTTCACCTGCCCCTGCACCTCCCCTCTCACCTCCGTTCAAGGCCCAAGACAAACCTTTCCACATTAGACAGGGGTTCACCTCCATATCTATCAATGTGGCCTATTGCATCCGCTGCTCCCGATGTGGCCTCTTCTACATCAGTGATACCAAATGGATGCTCAGAGGCTGCTTTGTAGAACATCTGTGCTCTGTTTGCAAATGACAACACCTTCCAGTTGCGAACCATTTTAACTGCCTCTCCCACTCCCTGGGTGACATGTCCATCCTGGGCCTCCTCCAGTGTCACAATGACACCATCTGCAAACTGGAGGAGAAGCACCGCATATTCAACCTTGGGAGCCCACAGGCCAATGGCCTAAATGTTTCAAAATCTCTGCACCCCCGACCTCAGCACCTGTTCAACCCTTCCTCTCAAACCCTCCTCCTGGACCTGAGACAACCTGCCCAACTTCTCTCCCACCTATTCGCTCCTCCCACCTCACTGGCCAAACCCCACCACTCCCTACCTGCAATCACCTATCACCATCCCACCTACCTTCCCCAGCCCCACCCCTCCTCTTGCTATTTATTTCTGAACTCGCTTCACCCTCCTGATTTCTGAAGAAGGGTCCTAACCCAAAATGTTAACTTTCCTGCTCCTCTGATACTGCCTGGCCTGCTGTGTTCCTCCAGCTCCACATTGTGTTGCTTCTGTTTTTGTTCTCAATTTACAGCATCTTCAGCCCTTTTAGTTTTTATTTGCTAATTTACACTTCTCGGTTTCAGAATTCAAATGGATTTAATTTTTGTAGTGGATTAGAACGTTCTGTAAAGTAAAAGGCACATTGTACATTGTACACTGAACATTAGTGTGCAGTTTTTCAAAAGATAATTCTCAGGTGAACTTCAATTTTGAACAGGTTTGGAAGAAGACACTCTCTCAATTGTGATGCTACACTTTCAAAGTATTGTTGCTTGATGACTTGCATTGTGTTTGTGATCTGTCTCTCTTTCCGATGACAACTGGTGGCTGTCTGCAAAGAGCTCTTAGCTGATTTTAGAAAGTAGATAAAAAATGTGTTTGCCTCACCATGTAGTTCCAATAAGACTATTTGTGCTGTTGCCATTTGGGGGACCTTCTTGCTTTGTGATCATAATCACCATGACTCCATTATTGATCTCGCTGGCAGCAACTCTGGCTCAGTTTCCAGGCTTCAATCGAGTAAATTGCATTTGATTAGCAACATGGTCCACACCACAGCTCACCAGCTGAATTTATGATACATGTCTCTTTGCATGGCTGTCCAAAGTCCAAATCTACCCATAGTCTCATGGTATAGGTCTGCTCAACTCTGCCCAGCTTGATTAATTGTTAATTGTTTTTTTATTTATAGATTCCCTACAGTTTTGAAACAGGTCATGAAGCCTAACAAGTCAACACCGACCCTCTGAAGAGCGTCCCACCCAGGGTCATTCCCTGCCCTATTCCTGTAATCCTGAATTTCCCATTGCTAACACAGGTAACGTGCACATCCATGAATACTATGGTCAATTTAGCATGGCCAATCCACCTATTCTGCACACCTTTGGACTGTGGGAGGAAACCGGAGCACCCAATGGAAACCCATGCAGACATAGTGACAATGTGCCAACTCTACACAGACAGTCATCCGAGGGTCCAATCAAAACTGGGTCCCTGGCACTGTGTGGCTGCAGTGCTAACCACTGAGCTGCCATGCTGCCCCACTGAGATACTAAATCTTTCATTTTGTTTTATATACTTCTGCAGTATTTGAAAAGTCCTGAAGGTGAATAACTATTGTTTCACACATCCAGAAATGTAATTGCTCCACTGTATTTACAATTGACCCCAAGCTTTTAAATGAGCAATGACCATGTGCAGTTTGTAAACATTAAGTTATTCAGGAATTTGAGTGTGAAACAATTAACATCTGAAAAAAAGTAGAAACAATTTCAAAATGTTAAAAATGTACAAATACATCCTGTTTGTTATGAACACGCGTACACAATCATCCACAACGTATTCATTATGGAGTCCGCAAGGCTGAACTTGGCCACGTAAAATGCAAATTAAACTAAAGAATATCAGCAAGGATTCACTGATTAATCCACTGATGCCATTTTTCAACTGAAGTTGCTAGTTTGAGGTTTCCCCAGCATTTTCTATTCTGTTTTTAGATCTCCATAATCTGCAATACGTTTCTTTCATAACAGATAAGTGGAGAGGTCAGGAGATTGACACTAAGTCAGATACTCTCCACCTATCTTCTTTTCTCTCCATCTTCGTTCCCGTCCCCCTCTCTCCCTATTTATTCCAGAACCCTCTCCAATGAAGGGTCTAGGCCCGAAATGTCAGCTTTTGTGCTCCTGAGATGCTGCTTGGCTTGCTGTGTTCATCCAGCTCCACACTTTGTTATCTTGGATTCTCCGGCCTCTGCAGTTCCCATTATTTCTGCTTATTTGGAGAGCTGTGCTGAATGGCTTCTTTCTGCATTGTAACAATTTTGTGCTGTTGCAGTTCGGTGATCGTGATATCATTTTAATTGGGGAGAAAATTAATATTCTGCTATTGCAAATCAAAGATCATTAATCAGCTAGTAACGTCTTTCCCCACAGATATGACGCTGTGACCCAGGTCTAATCAGACTGTTCACTCTTGAAAGTTAGTGTTGTGATGGAGGAAATAGTAGAGAAGAGATGCTATGAATGTGAGTGAGAAGCAAGACTAAATTCATGGAATCTATGGCATTGATGAATGTGTGGTCGGGAGGCAGGGCAATCTGGAGCATTCTCCATGTCCTTGTCACAAGGTGCAATCCTCAGTTAAAGATGATCAAGCTGTTTCCTATGTCTCCATTGGTCATTGCTTTGATTCCTGCAGTGATCTGACTGTTGCTTGGCTCAGGCAGACTTGCTGTTATCATAAAATCACATCCAATGCAGAATGCACCCCTGAACAGTTATGTTGAGATCACTCACAATGGAATGAACATGCGCTCAACTTTCCCACCACAAACTCTGCTAAAGTTACACTTTAACACCCTGTGAGATTCAGTTTGCAGCAGTGCCCGTCTGGTGCAGTCAGTCAGTGACTACCCATCGAAATTTGACTGAATTGCAATCTCAAATCTATACAAAGTGCAAATATAGTGCCTGTTTTCACACTTTTCAAGGGACGTCCTGAACAGGGTGTTATTTTTGTCAGACCACAAAACATTTCTACTCAAGAAATGCATACTTGTTTACTTGAAGATTGTGAAATGCTGACAAGGCATTCTTCATGAAATCTGGTTTATTTTAGTCATTTAAATACACTTAAGGATAACAATACAAAACCCTCAGACAATTCACAAACATATAATTCAGATATATATAATAGCAATTTCTCTGCATGACACTCACATTCATAACACAACTTTCCCTTCTGAAACCTGCAGTCAACATAATTCCAGGCTGACAGCCTCTCAGTACAAAAAGGTCCCTTCACAGCAATGAAGTAATGAAATATCATTACTTGCTGTTAACATTACATGATAAGCAGCAATATCTCCCAAAATACTAGCATTTGACATGCACATCATTTCTACAGAGACTTTCTTTCCACAGACTTCAGCTTTGGATAGATCCTGAGGTATAAATCAACAAAGTCCCAAGGTTTACTTGAAATGTTCTGCAATTGATAAACACCGCAGTAAAATTGTGGCAATGTTAATGTCAATCAATTGATCTTGAATTTTGACATGAAAGGTTTCATTGAAACTGGAAATAACGTGTGTTTAGTCAACAATTCAAAGTCTTTAGCTATAATTTGCTACATACAAGGGCTACGGGGAGAGTGCAGGGAAGTGGAGTTGAAACATCCATCAGCCATGATTTAAATGGCGGAGTGGACTTGATGGGCCGAATGGCCTTACTTCCACTCCTATGTAGGATATGCAGACTTTCAGCAGCAAAAGAACCATTGGCTTAAATTTGAATTACAACTTAGCTCAAAGCAATGCCACATGACAGAGATAACACAGTATGGAGCTGGAAGGACACAGCAGGCCAGGCAGTAGCAGAGAAGTTGACGTTTCAGGTCAGGTCTTTCTGAAGAAGTGTTCTGACCCAAAATGTCAGCTTTCTGCTCCTCCAATGCTGCCTGGCCTGCTGTGTTCTTCTAGCTCAACACCTTGTTATCTCTGACTGCAGCACTGCAATTTTTGCTATCTGTATTGTCACACAACTGTATTTCTATATTACCATTCTAGACACTATGGCCATATTCTCCTACATTGTTCCAATACAGGTCAGTATTCGCTCAAGAAATATTACCTCAATTTTTGACAGGCCACTTTACACTCTCCAGAATCAATATTATTGTAAACAGTTTCCAATCACAATCCCTGTCCCTCCACCATCTGGTTGGACTGTAGCGATTTGTTCTCTATTCTGCATTTTGCCATTTGCACCTCTTCAAAACACAGTTTTTGCCCCTTTACTTGCCTAGTTGTTGTCTACTTCGCCTTGCACTATCATCCATTTTGCCGTCAGATCTTTCCGATCATTAGATGCACAAGGACTGCAACAGTTCTACAAAGTAGCTTACCAGCACATGCCTAAAGGAACGGGGATAAGTGCTGGCTTTGGCAGTGATTCACAAATAATTTATTAACAGTCAATAAATCATTGAAAAAATTTTACCAATTATCTTAATAACAAAAGCATTTTGAAACCAACAGATCTGCTTTAGCTGGATTCATCCCCAAGTTCACAAATCTGTTATTATTTCCTCATCTACCGGAATCTTTTGATGATTGGAATTATTTTCCAATACTTATGCAGAAAGTTAACAAATTGCTTTCAGTTGTGTAGTATCTGGTAACAGTACCAGGCCATATTCATAACAACTATACATATTACATCCCATGCAATATTACATGAAAAGAAAACCTCCAGCATGGCACGAATGTTCACAAAAGCAACCTGATTTCTTAGGCTCTGTGTAAACAGCTACAGCGTAAGAGGGTTAAACACTGAAATTGGTTTCAGAGAATCAGTGCAGGGGAACTGCTGAAACAACATATCCAATGGTGATATCAGAAACTGAATGCCCTACAGGGAGCTTCCTTCATTTCTGTGTTCACTGTACAGCAAATTCCCTGGGCAGGCAATCAAGTGAATCTCATTGCAGCTTCAATTCTTAGTTATGTGGTCTGGAACCTGAAATAAAATTAAATAAAGTGTTATTTTTCCCACAGCTGCAGATATTTACTTTGATAGTGAAGACAGTGTTTTCACCAAACATAATTACAAGTCATTATCAACTGAGCTGTTAAACAACTTTGCAAACAGTTGTGATTTTGTTAACATTTCATTAATTTTATAGTATGATATTAATACATACAGTATCCAAGGAATTTGTGGCCAAACATACATATTGTCAAATATCATGTTATACATTAAGATAGAATAGTAACCAAAAGGTTTAAGAATTCTGCACTTGAGCCATTTACGATGCAGAGCAAATAAAGTCCCTGTTTTGATCACTGGGATGCATTGGATTGGCCGACATCAGCTGGCTACTGAAGGTATGACAGCCACGAGTGCTGGAGCATGGAATCAGTCACCTAGCATTCCTGCACCAGGTTACTGACCAATGACATCCCCAGTTCATCCCGGATTTACTACAAATGGGTGAGGGTGAGAACAGTGTAGATCTCAGTTCTAATACCACTGTGGTTGAATGGCTTGTTAGCATTCAATGTCACAGCTCACACATAAATGCCAGATTTGGCAACAGAATTGCAGAATGCATCAAGGGTCTGCACGAATGGGCAGCAGGCTGGTGTTAAAAGCCTTGGCCACGGGCGCTGAGGGCATACAATGAGAACAGCACTTCACTCAAACACATTTATTCACAGATAACGTATGTATGTTTACAAACTCCAACCTTTCTTGGATCTAATGATGATCTTCACCCACTTGGCATCAGGGCTCACACAAAATTTCTGCCCATTTTTCTTGGTGATGCTGTGGAAAGAAGATAAATCGTCAAAATCAAGTTCACAGAAATTGTATCTCCCCTACGCACGGTGAGAATCAGCCACACACACAATCCTGAAAATCTGCTCCGTACAGAAATCGCGATTGATCAAATAGGTTTACAAAAACATTCCAGCGTCAAAATGGAAAAGGAGTAAGGTGATGTTCTGGCATATTTACTCACATTATCTCTTGTCTCTCACAATGTGATCCTTTGGGAATGTATTGCAAATTCATTATGGCTCTCGGAGCGATAAAGTTGGAGCTGGGGTTCTCAGGGCACTGACACCGTCCTTGAGTACCTGGGATTGGAATGCCTGTGAATGAAATTAATTGAACTTAAATTCGGAGTTGATTGTCATTGGCAGAATCTCGACATTTTATTGAAGCATTGAATTCAGTATTAAACAAGCATCACATTGTCAATAGCACGTACCAGTATCTGTAAATTCTTTAAAGAACCAACAAGCACACCGACATGTACCCCTGCTCAATAAATCAGCAGAAAGACTCCTTTCGATTCTGTATTGCAAGAAAAAAACTAAAGCACAAAATAGAATTACCAACTTACCCTGTGCAGCAAGAGCACACAGGAGCAGGATGGCAGTCATTACAGCTGTTGTTCTGGTCATCTTTGACTTTGTTGCTGAAGAGATTTCTGCTGCAGGATCTATTGACTACTTTCACTGCCGCTCTCTCTGTTGAATGAAGGCAAGTCCAAAAAGCTCCCATTTATGGAGATCCTTCACTTTCGTTTTGCGTCATCTCGACCAGTGAAAGCTGTTAAAATTCTGTGGAAGGGAACTTCCCTGCTCCTGAGTCAATTTCGTTTCGTTTTGCAGTTTAATAAAATTCACCGTGTTAGGTACTTCGCAGGGCAACAGGTGGGTCAGGTGACCTGAATTAATTACATCTAAATTTAAACAAGTCCATTGCAGCTTACACAAATTGTCACCTTTGCCAAAATATAAAATAAAGGTGTGGGCAGGGACAATGTCAAATTTGCCTTCGGATTAGTTTAATTGTAAAGAATGATATAGCCGCCAGATCTACTACTGAGTGATAAACATATTTGTCAGTTTTTCAAGCACACTCAAGTTGAATTAGTTTCCCAGTCGTACAGGGTTTTTGTAAATTATCAAGTCAAGTCCGTTTGTAGCGGTCATAATACCCTCCTTTCATCATGAGTTAGCTTTCAATGACAATAAACAATTGCAAAAATCATATTGCACCAGGTTTATGTTTTTTTTCCCAAAGCAATTAACATCAGACGATCTGCAGAATAATCTAGTTGTAGATCTCACACCTCAGTCAATGGGGACCTCTTCGTCAGTCTAACAGCAAGCACAGACAAATCAATGGACCTGCATTTTGAAATTTATAGGGAATATTTCTGTCTTTCATTGGTTTTACTTTCTGATGTGATTTTTGGATCTGAATGGTCAGGTTTGGAATGAGGTGAAACGGTGTAATGTCATTTTGGATGAACACAGCAGGCCAAGCAGCATCTCAGGAGCACAAAAGCTGACGTTTCGGGCCTAGACCCTTCATCAGAGAGGGGGATGGGGGGAGGGAACTGGAAAAAATAGGGAGAGAGGGGGAGGCGGACCGAAGATGGAGAGTAAAGAAGATAGGTGGAGAGGGTGTAGGTGGGGAGGTAGGGAGGGGATAGGTCAGTCCAGGGAAGACGGACAGGTCAAGGAGGTGGGATGAGGTTAGTAGGTAGCTGGGGGTGCGGCTTAGGGTGGGAGGAAGGGATGGGTGAGAGGAAGAACCGGTTAGGGAGGCAGAGACAGGTTGGACTGGTTTTGGGATGCAGTGGGTGGGGGGGAAGAGCTGGGCTGGTTGTGTGGTGCAGTGGGGGGAGGGGATGAACTGGGCTGGTTTAGGGATGCAGTGGGGGAAGGGGAGATTTTGAAACTGGTGAAGTCCACATTGATACCATATGGCTGCAGGGTTCCCAGGCGGAATATGAGTTGCTGTTCCTGCAACCTTCGGGTGGCATCATTGTGGCAGTGCAGGAGGCCCATGATGGACATGTCATCAAGAGAATGGGAGGGGGAGTGGAAATGGTTTGCGACTGGGAGGTGCAGTTGATTGTTGCGAACTGAGCGGAGGTGTTCTGCAAAGCGGTCCCCAAGCCTCCGCTTGGTTTCCCCAATGTAGAGAAAGCCGCACCGGGGACAGTGGATGCAGTATACCACATTGGCAGATGTGCAGGTGAACCTCTGCTTAATGTGGAATGTCATCTTGGGGCCTGGGATGGGGGTGAGGGAGGAGGTGTGGGGACAAGTGTAGCATTTCCTGCGGTTGCAGGGGAAGGTGCCGGGTGTGGTGGGGTTGGAGGGCAGTGTGGAGCGAACAAGGGAGTCACGGAGAGAGTGGTCTCTCCGGAAAGCAGACAGGGGTGGGGATGGAAAAATGTCTTGGGTGGTGGGGTCGGATTGTAAATGGCGGAAGTGTCGGAGGATAATGCGTTGTATCCGGAGGTTGGTAGGGTGGTGTGTGAGAACGAGGGGGATCCTCTTGGGGCGGTTGTGGCGGGGGCGGGGTGTGAGGGATGTGTCGCGGGAAATGCGGGAGACGCGGTCAAGGGCGTTCTCAATCACCGTGGGGGGAAAGTTGCGGTCCTTAAAGAACTTGGACATCTGGGATGTGCGGGAGTGGAATGTCTTATCGTGGGAGCAGATGCGGCGGAGGCGGAGGAATTGGGAATAGGGGATGGAATTTTTGCAGGAGGGTGGGTGGGAGGAGGTGTATTCTAGGTAGCTGTGGGAGTCGGTGGGCTTGAAATGGACATCAGTTACAAGCTGGTTGCCTGAGATGGAGACTGAGAGGTCCAGGAAGGTGGACCTCTCAGTCTCCATCTCAGGCAACCAGCTTGTAACTGATGTCCATTTCAAGCCCACCGACTCCCACAGCTACCTAGAATACACCTCCTCCCACCCACCCTCCTGCAAAAATTCCATCCCCTATTCCCAATTCCTCCGCCTCCGCCGCATCTGCTCCCACGATAAGACATTCCACTCCCGCACATCCCAGATGTCCAAGTTCTTTAAGGACCGCAACTTTCCCCCCACGGTGATTGAGAACGCCCTTGACCGCGTCTCCCGCATTTCCCGCGACACATCCCTCACACCCCGCCCCCGCCACAACCGCCCCAAGAGGATCCCCCTCGTTCTCACACACCACCCTACCAACCTCCGGATACAACGCATTATCCTCCGACACTTCCGCCATTTACAATCCGACCCCACCACCCAAGACATTTTTCCATCCCCACCCCTGTCTGCTTTCCGGAGAGACCACTCTCTCCGTGACTCCCTTGTTCGCTCCACACTGCCCTCCAACCCCACCACACCCGGCACCTTCCCCTGCAACCGCAGGAAATGCTACACTTGTCCCCACACCTCCTCCCTCACCCCCATCCCAGGCCCCAAGATGACATTCCACATTAAGCAGAGGTTCACCTGCACATCTGCCAATGTGGTATACTGCATCCACTGTACCCGGTGCGGCTTTCTCTACATTGGGGAAACCAAGCGGAGGCTTGGGGACCGCTTTGCAGAACACCT